>NC_025993.2:8993062-9093521 GCF_000442705.2 Elaeis guineensis
AGATTCATTTTTTTTTCTACGAGTGGTATGAGAGCCAATGAAAAATCTTGCATAACTCTTGAAGTTGTAAAGATGCTGAAATGTAACTCTTGTGAAGAATGATGATGTGCAAGAATAGACCTTTATGTAGTATAGTAAAATATGGCTCATAAAGTGCAAGTGACTCTTAAACTTGAGTTGTAACATATTTAGTGAAGTTAGTTTGTCCTCGAAATGTAGGATCTTGACTAAAGGGGGAGTGGTGGATTGGACTAGAGGAGTTGAAACCTTGCTCACATTTGAAGGAGGAGAATGTTGAGGACTCTGTATAAAGATTTATCCCACATGGCTTAATTAGTGGACGTAGATGAATTGATATAGATGGTTAGACTCAAACATGATGGTTAATGCTTTGTAATTGGATTAGGTTCAAACTTGTGTATCAAGATGTTTTCGTAATTGGATTTAAACCTCTTTATTTCTCTCTAGCAAAATTCTCTTTTCTTATCATTATATTTTTAAAAAAATTGGATGTCCCAAATAAAATCACTTTTGCTTATTATTTTTTTCGAGAATTTGGAGGGCTTAACCCAATCGATTCATTGAGATAATGTATTTACAAACTATAAGGCGGGATATAGAAAAAAAATCTCATTCTTATTTTTTATATTAATATGTGATGAGGTTGAGATACAAAATAATTAAAGAGAGTTTAGCTATAACAGTCCTTCTATTTTGTTTATAGCTACTTAATAGTATGATGACTTTGCAAGCTTTACCAAAGCCTCTCACACAGTAAAAATCATAATAGCCTTCTAGTATCTCATTCAATTTACTTTTTTGCATGAAAATATGTGTTTGCTTATCATTGTTGTTAGATTATACTTTTTTATTATGTGATATAACTTTTCATATAAGCTTAATCTTATATTTAATGTAAACTTATAATATACCATCATAAATTAAAGTACTACTAAAATTACCAGTTTGAATAATGGCATACTGGTACTTTTGATTATCTATGATAGAGACTTTTATGTAATTCTAAAAAAATAATTCAATTATATATTATGATGAGTTTTCTTTAAAACTTAAGTCATGAAAAACTTATAGTTAGATACTTGGTCGACTTTTTAACTTACACAATTTTAGGACTATCATTAGTATTGTAAAGCCAATCTGATATGATCATATATAATAAGAATATGAGTATTATTAAGATATATCAAACTGATATAAATACGTAGTTTGGAGCATACTAATATAAATCAATGTAATATCGGATTGACCTGGACGCATTGCTCTATTTTCTCACTTTTTTTGCTTCCTCTTTCTATTTTTAATAATTTCTTCTTTTTCTTTCTTTTTTTGACTTTCTTTTTTCTTCCTTTTTCTTCTTTTTTTTTTTTCTTTCTTTTCTCTTTCCTTCCTCTTTTTTCATTTTATTCTTCTTTCCTTCCTTTTTTTTCCTATTCTTTTTCTTTTCTTCCTTTTTCCTTTCCTTTTCTTTTTCTTTCTTTGTTTGCTTTTCTTTTCTTCCTCTTTTCTTTTTTTGCTTTCTTTTGGTTCTTCATTGCTTCTTTTTTTATTCCTTTTATTCTTTTTTCCTTTTTCTTCCCTTTTATTCTTCTTTCCTTTATTTCTTTATACTTTTATCCTCCATTTCTTTCTCTTCTTTTATGCTTCTTTTCTTCATTTTTGTTTTCTTTTATTCTTCTTTCCTTCATTTATTTCTCTCATTTTTTATTTATTTATTTTTCATTGTTTTCTTTTATTCTTCTTTCCTTATTTATTTCTTAATTTCTTTTTTCATTATTTTCTTCATTTGTTTCTTTCTTTTTATTTTTCTTTCATTTATTTTTTATTTTACTCTTTTTTTTTATTTTTTCCTTTTCTTCTCATTTCTAATTTCTTTTATTCTTCTTTCCTTCATTTCTTTATTTTTTTATTCTTTTTTCCCTCATTTATTTCTCTTCTTATTATTTTTTATTTCTATTTTAATCCCTTCCTTTATTTCTTTTTTTTTATTTCTTATTTTTTTTTTCTTCTCACTTCTGTTTTCTTTTATTCTTCTTTCCTTCATTTCATTCTTTTCTTTTATTTTTTTATTTCTTTTTTTAATTTTTCATTTCTTTCTCTTTTTAATTTTCTTTCATTTATTTCTTTCTTTCCTTTTATTCTTTTTTTATTTGTTTTTCTTTTCTTTTCTTCTCATTTCCATCCTTTCCTTTGCTCATCTTTTATTTCTCTCTTTCTTTCCTTTTATTATTTTCTTTCTTTCCTTTTTCTCTTTTTTATCTTTTTTCATTCTTTCTTATATTTCTTTCTTCTTTTTTATTTTTCTTTCATTTATTTCTTTCTTTACTTTTACTCTTTTTTCATTTATTTTTCTTTTCTTTCTTCCTTTCTTTTAATATTCTTCTTTCCTTCATTTTTTCTTTTTTTTCTTTTTTTGTTCCTTTATTTCTTTTCATTTTTTCCTTCATTTCTTTCTTTCTTTTTTTTTTATTTCATTTATTTATTTCTTTTCTTTTACTCTTTTTTTTTTTTTTCTTTTCTTCTCATTTCTATTTTTTTTATTCTTCTTTCCTTTATTTCTTTCATTTCTTTTATTCTTTTTTCCCTTATTTATTTCTCTTTTTTTTCTTTTTTTTTTCTTTTTTAATTCTTTACTCATTTCTTTTTTTTTATTTTTATTTTATTTATTTATTTTTTTTTTATTTATTTATTTTTTTTTTTTTTTTTTTTTTTTTTTAGCCTTCTTTGCCTCATCTTTTATTTCTCTCTTTCTTTCCTTTTTTCATTCTTTGTTACATTTCTTTCTTTCTTTTTATTTTCTTTCATTTATTTCTTTCTTTTTTTACTCTTATTTATTTATTTATTTTTTTCTTCTCATTATTTCTTTTTTCACTCTCCTTTACCTCGTCTTTCATTCTGTTTTTTCTTTTCTTTTATTTTCTTTACTTTTTTTCTTTCCTTTTTGTCTTCTATTTTTTTTTTCTATATTTTTTTTCTTTTTCTTTCCTTCTTTTCTTTCTTTCTTTTAGCTTTTCCTTTATTTCTTTCTTTCTCTTTTATTTTTTTCTTATTTTTTCATTTTCTATTTTTCTTCTTCCCCTTCCTTTCTTTATTTTCTTATCCTCGTTCCTCTTTCCTTCATTCTTTACTTTTATTCTTTTTCCTTATTTATTCTCTTCTTTTTTTATTTCTTTTTTTTTTCATTTTTCCTTTATTTTTTTTTCTTTTTGTCTATCTTTCATTCATTTCTTTCTTTTCTTTTACTCTTTTTTTTTCATTTATTTTTTTCCTTTTCTTCTTATTTTTGTTTTCTTTTGTTCTACTTCCCTTCATTTCTTTTATTCTTCTTTCTTTATTTATTTCTCTTCTTTTTCTTTTTTATTTCTTTTTCATTCTTTCTTTTATTTTTTTTTTTTATTTCTTTCATTTATTTCTTTCTTTTCATTTACATTTTTTTAAATTTATTTTTTTTTTTCTTCTCATTTCTTCATTTCTTACTTTCCTTTTCCTCATCTTTTATTTTTTCTTTCTTTCTTTCTATTCTTTTTTTCATTTTTTTTCTTTTTTCATTTTTTCTTTTATTTTTTTTCATTCATTTATTTTTTTTTTACTATTTTTCATTCATTTTTCTTTTTTTTCTTCTCCTTTCCTTTATTTCTTATTTTCTTTTATCTCGTCTTCCATTTCTGTCTTTTTTTTTTTATTTTTCTTTTATTCTCTTATTCTTTCCTTTTTCTCTTCTCTTCTTTTCTTTTCTTTTTTATTCTTTTTTTTCTTTTTTCCTTCCTTTCTTTCTTCCTTTTGAGTTATTTTTTATTTTTTTCTTTCCCTTTTGTTTTTCTTTTCTTCAGTTCTTCATTTTCTATTTTCCTTCTTCTCTTTCTTTTCTTTATTTCCTGATCTTTTTCTTTCTTCATTCTTTCCTTTTATTCTTCTTTCTTCATTTATTTCTTTTTTTTTTTATTTTTTTTCATTCTTTCCTTCATTTCTTTTTTTTTTATTTTTGTTTTATTTATTTTTTTTTTTTTACCCTTCATTTATTTATTTTTTTCTTTTCTTCTCAATTTTGTTTTCTTTTATTTTGCTTTCATTCATTTCCTTTTTTCCTTTTATTCTTCTTTCCTTCATTTATTTCTCTTCTTCTTCTTCTTTTTTTTATTTTTTTCATTCTTTCTTTTTTATTTTTCTTTCATTTATTCCTTTCTTTTCTTTTACTATTTTTTTCATTTATTTTTCTCTCATTTTCTTATCATTTCTTTCCTTTCTTACCTTCCTTTTTCCTATCTTTTATTTCTCTCTCTTTTTCTTTTATTCTTCTTTCATTCTTTTCCTTCTTTCCTTTCTCTATTCCTTTTCTTTTTTCATTCTTTCCTATGTTTCTTTCTTTTTATTTCTTTTTTTTTTTTTTCATTTATTTCTTTTTTCTTTTACCCTTTTTTTCATTTATTTTTTCCTTTTTTTCTCAATTCTATTTTCTTTTATTCTACTTCTCTTCATTTCTTTCTTTCCTTTTATTCTTTTTTCCTTCATTTATTTCTCTTCTTTTCCTTTTTTAATTTTTTTCCATTCTTTCCTTCATTTCTTTCTTTTTTTTTCTCTATTTTTCTTCCTTTTTTACCTTCATTTCTTTCTTTTTTTATTTTCTTTTCATTTCCTTCCTTGCTTACCTTCCTATGCCCAATCTTTTATTTCTTTCTTTGTTTTTTTTATTCTTCTTTCATTCTTTTATTTCTTTTCTATTCTATTCCTTTTTTTTTCATTTTTTCCTATGTTACTTTTTTTTTATTTTTCTTTCATTTCTTTTACTTTTGTTTCTTTCATTTTTTCTTTTTTCTTCGCCTTTTCTTTCTTTCTTACTCTCCTTTTCCTCCTCTTTCATTTTTATCTCTTTTCCTTTTATCCTTTTCTTTTCTTTTTCTCTTCTTTTTTTGGTCTTTCTTTATTTCATTTCTTAAATATTTTCCTTCCTTCTCTTTCCTTTCTTTTCATCTTTTTAATTCCTTTTTCTCTGTCTTTCCTTTTTTTCTTTTATTTTCCTCCTCTTTTCTTCATTTTTTTTTTTCCTTTTTCTTATCTCTCATTCATTTCTTTCTTTTTTTCATTTTATTCTTCTTTCTTTTATTTCTTTATTTCTTTCTTTTCTTTCTTTTGTTCTTTAATTTTTTTTTCTTCGTTCCTTCCCTTCTTCCTTTCCTTTCTTTCTTCCCTTTCCCTCCTTTGTTTCTTTTTTTCTTCTTTCTTCCTTTTCTTCTCTTGCATTCTTTTTTCATTTCTTTTATTTGTTTTGCTTTCTTTACTCCTTTTCTTCTTCTTTCTTTCTTTTCTTACTTCCCTCTATTCTTCTTATCTCCATTTTTTTATTTCTTTTTCTTATTTTTTTCATTTATTTCTTTATTCTTCTTCTTCTTCCTTTCATTTTTTTTTCCTCTTCTTTTTTTCTTCTTCTTTCTTTCTTTTCTTACTCCCTTTTATTCTTCTTTCCTCCATTTCTTGATTTGCTTTTCTTATTCTTTCTTTTCATTAATTTCTTTATTCCCTTTTCTTCTTCTTTCTTTCATTTTTTTTTCTTTTCTTTTTCTTCCCTTTGCTCTTTTTTTTGCTTTTTATTCTTTTTTTTTTTTTTTGCTTTCTTTCCTTTCTTTTTTATTTTTTCTTTTATTTTTTTTTCTTTCTTGCTCCCTTACCTTTCATTATTTGCTTTTCTTCTTCTTTAATTTATTTATTTCTTTTCTTTTCTTCTTTTTCTTTTTCTTTCTTTCTTTCTTCCTCTTCTTTTTCTTTGCTTCCTTATTTTCTTTCCTTTTTCTTCTTCTTTTCTCACTAATTCATTTTTTTCTTTTCTTTTCTTCTTTATTTTTTTTCTTTCTCTTCTTTTTCTTGCTTCGTTATTTTCTTTCCTTTTTTTTTCTTTTCTCACATGGATTTATACTTTACATTAGAGTAAAATATCATAATAATTTTCAAAAATATTGTATTATCAAATACTAATTACACACAACACCCCTATATGTTACACTCTTTTAAAAGTTTTTATAATAGTATAAATAGCTTACAATATAATATCTTTATTAATATTTAATTACAAATTTACAATTCATCATTCTCCATTTACTCTCTTATGTTCAATAGTATCTATTTATATTTGTCCTCTTTTACTTTTGTAAGATCTTAATAACATTTAGATAAAAAAAATTATATAATTTATTTTTTAGTTTAAAAAAATATATTATTGGTTATGCATGACATCATTCTCAAGAGAGAAGTCCATTTTTAAGCAGCATTCGGAGAGAATAGACCTAAAATAACTCTTGATAATATTTTTATGTAACTTATTTCATAAGACAAGACTCAAAATTCAAGTTCAACAAAGAAAAATATCATGTAAGAATCTTAAGTCCTAAAAAAAATGCTCCATTCACAGACATAGATATACATCAAATTGCTTCATGTAGAAAAGAGAACAAGATAAAATTAGAGAGTTGTTTATTATATAGATGATTGATGTGAGTTGGCAATTTTTCTATCTCTAAAAAAATTTATTAATCAACTTACTTCAAATTGATCATTTGATTTATTAAAAATAATAAATAATTATAGAGACATCGTGATTATATGTTTACGAGTTCATATAAATTAAAATCTTTATAATAAAACTAAAGTTTTATGATGCAAAATTTGCTTAATACTTTAAATTATTAAATATTGCAACTATCTGTAGAATAATTCTTGGAATAACAAATAATATATTTTAAACTACTCAATATGATTCTACATATATGTCTATAAAAAATATTCCTGATTAGAAAAATATTTGTATACCACAGGTCAAGCAAAACTTCACAAATTATATTATAATCCAAAAATATTTTGAATATCCACAAACTTCAAATGGATATTCTAAAGCTTAGTTAGGTTCTTTAAAATATATAAAATACTGTTAGACATCCACAAATATTAAGGCAATCTTTAAAAATAAATAAATTTAAAAATTAAAAAAAATATTGTATTGATACTGAATGGTATCAACTTGTGTAGCGAGTAGAAGTATGGTACAATTTGTATCATTTTTTATCAATAACCATCCAATATTAAAACTTTAGGCTTTGGATCAAATAGTATAATCTAATAAATATGTGAATCAATGATATTATCTAGTGATAATAATCAATATATTTTTTTTCGTTATCATTCATTTCTTATAAAAATTGTTAATTATAACCTAAGGTAAGTTTGTAATGAATAATTTTGAAAGTATAAAAAAATTGAGCTTTTAAAATAATAATATAGTTTTATTTTAAAATAAAATAATAATATATCTACTTGAGATCTAGAATTAATCTTAGTCTAGCTGGAAGCTAAATCAAAACCTTAATTGTACAAAATCTATTGAACTAAAATATAAACTCAAATTCTTTAATGAATATATTGGATCAAATTATAAGGTACTTGAACATGATCTGATTTAATAACCCTCATGCATAGCTTTAATCCAACCTAATAAAATTGATGAAAAACTCCAACTAGCTCTAATGTAATAAAAATTAGAGTCAAATTGATGTATAGATATATGTAGCCAAGTTAATCATGTTTTATCAAATTTGTTATGGATCAATATGTGAGAGCAAAGTAATAAATCTTCTCTCATTATTTTTAATTATGGGCAGGCATGAAAACAATGTATGGCTCATAATAATAAAGAAGTCATAATAAATCATCAACAGTCGAGTTAGAAATTATAGAGTAATTGAAAAATCATGATGGGGAGAGATTATGGAATTGGATAGAGGACCTACAAAAAATAAAAAAATAAAAAAAAATCTCTCTCAAACACACTAATTACTGGCATATTTTTTATTTACCGATAAGTTTGCCTTTAACTAGATAAAATCTAATCAATTTTTAAGCTAGGTAAGTCCAATCTATTTATAGTAACTACAATAATTGGGCATCAAACAAATATCACTGGCATAAAAATATGACTACTCTCAAACATCATTATTGTAACTTATCTGCACCTCTTGGAGGGATAAAATACTTATAATTTTATTTTAAATAATAGTAACATATATACTCTTTTTAATATAATTATGCTTGTGCTTAGTAGAATGAAGATTTTATCATTATTTTTTATTTGTTTTGTTCTAAGTATTTTTGCTCTCTATAAAAATTGATCAAGTCATCATTGGGGTAGTGAACCCACCAAGCTTGAATGATCGACCCTACAAAGACTCCTTTTATATTTTATCAATAGGAACTGATCCAATAACCATATAATCATTGTCTACTATGCTTCATCTATAATCAATATCTATATATAGAAAATTTTGTCTGTAACTAATCACAGACTTCTTTCTCTCTCTCACACTTCTTCATCTCTAATATACGTGAGAGTAATATTTTTTTTTATTGCTACAACTTCAATCATATAAATATGACCAATAAAAGATCAAACTTTTATTATGTCGTAAAAGAGAATATATTGTTGACCTGCCACTTTTCAGGGATAGTGCAAACTTAACCTCCTCTTGATAGTTTCAGATATGGAATTGAGTTATATTCTGGGTTGACAATTTATCCTCGATCATGAGAGGTCTAAAAATTTTCATCTAGCTAGGCTCCATTATTAGGTCTAAATAGATGGATGGTTTATTTATCTATTGTGCGAGCCATTTCAACATTCATGTTGAGTTACAACCGACCTTATTTATTTATCTTCCACTAAACTACAGGCTCTACAAAGAACTATCTTGTCATGAATAAACTATAAGTTAGCTATATTTGTTAATGGAGAATATAGATCCAACTTCTAAAGCTAGACATGCTTAAAAAAGATTTGTGAAATCCAGCCCAAAATGGGCCCATTTTGGACCAAAGTTGCAATCCCAACTGGCTTCTACTCAAAAGGGGAGATCACATTCAAACTGAGCACCTTTGCCATTGAATAAGGCCACCAATGGTGGTTATGCAGACATCCCGGATCGATAGAATGACTCTCTATCATTAGAGGTTGCTGCAATAGCGAATGATCGGTGTTAGGTTGATTTATTTATTCGAAACCTATTTGATATTAAATCTAGTCTCTTTTGATTGATTGCCATCAAGATCTTTTTCTCCACTATCGATCTCTTCCTTTCTTCCTCTCTCGATGGCCGTCATGTTGCCATAGCTGAGTGCCACTACCTAACACCCTCCTCTAAAAATCATTTATATACTTTACTATCTTTTTTCGAGATTCATTATCTTATTTCATCAAAATCTGTCATTATTGCTGAAGATCTACCACTACTCATTGGTAAAGCCTCCACTCGTGTTGCCTCCTTTACTCGAGAATGCTGCCAAAAAATAGCTGAAGGTGTTGCCTTTTTTCTTCTTTCTCCTCTATTTTTTCTATACATGGTAGCCGCTGCGATCACGGCCATCACCACCTATTACTGGGACCCCCAGTCATGCTCGTCATGTTATTGTAGCCACCAACCCTCTCTCTTTTCCTTCTTCTCTCCTCTTCCTCTTCTCTCTCTCTTTCTCTCCATTTTCTTCACTTTTCTTCATTATTTATTTGTTTAGTTAATTTCTATAAATTCATTTTTTTCCTCTCTGTGCTTGTTAATATCGATCCCTTCTTAATTTGATTAATACACCAGATCACGATGGAGTAAACCTCGATCTGATGAGACTAGATTGAATCTTTCTTTCCTTTTAATTCCTATTGATTTACTTAGAGTGTGCCTAATTTTCTATTTTTTTAATTGATGAATTAGATCTAACCCAAGGATGAGGTGGAAACCTATATCTGAATAGCAATGAGTTATGGTCATGATTGAATCCTTTACATTCAGATATATAACCATGAACTCTACCTAAATATCTATATTAGATGATTATTAAATCCAAGGATTGGACTTTGGATGTTAGACTAGATTTGATAGTCTAGACAAGAACCTACTATAAGATAATCGGGCTATTTGATTCTTTATAGAAGTCTAATAAGGTATTTAATTATTTTAGATATGGGTTAATTTTTTTGATTGGTGCAGTTTGCAAGATTCTAAAGTAGAAATAGTAAGTTATATCTACTCTTAATGTATTTTATCATGCGCATGATCTAATTTGAAAATTTATCTATTACAATGATATTTGCTTAAATTAAGTACCTTATGTGTTTTATATGAAAGTGATTTGCATAATATTGGATCAAATATATTGTACCTTACTTAGACATGAATTGTATTTTATGGCATCAAAAATATATTGTGTGTTGGTCTGCTGCCCTTTAGTTTGATTATGATCATATGGATTTAAGATTTATCTTCTTTAGATCTTTAGTGGGATATTACTAATACATACCAACTGACAGTGTATTATAGTCAATGATTAGTTTCTTTTGGCCTAACTAGTTCGGGTTGATTGCTATATATGCTAATAGAAGCATATTTCTCCATATAATATCAGACTAGTTTTCTTTCAGACTTTCGATGGGACAATCATTAGTACATGACTGATGGACGGTATGTTGTAGTCAAATTTAATCTTTTTTGTGCCTAACCATGGGTGATCGTGACCATAGTCAACAACTAGGTGAGTGAGAATGGATGGTTGATCCTTGATTATTTAAAATTATTTTAGCTATATGCATATTTTGTAATCTTTGTTGATACATATGATATGTTTTATGCATTCATTGACATATTTTCATAAAAAATCATACAAATTAAAATTTTATATTTTATATATAAAATATTTAATTGAATTAGAGGTTTGGATAATTTACTGGGCTCATAAAGTTTATTACATCTTTTCTAATTTTTTTCAGATACAACAAAATCTACTATGGATTAGGATCCAATGATAAGAAGCTTAGAGAGCAAGTAGATTTTTGATTAGTTGTTCTTTGATAAAAATTAATTAAATTTATTTATTATTATATAGTAATTTTGAATTAATTATTTTTTATCATTGTTAAGTTTGAAATGATGTAAACGTATACAAGTGAAAAAATATATCTTGCATACTTATGGGGTCAAATTCTATGGATATGCGGTCGTCTGTCGTAAGCTTGAGCCATCGGATCGGAGCGTGATAAGATTGGAATCTACTATCCCTTAGGAAAAATATTAACGAATTACCTGAAAGACGGTGGTTATGTGTTTGTGGATGTATAAGTGTGAGAGCAGCTTTTGTTAACAAAAGGATATGCCACCTTCCAATATCCAGTGTAACTTTAGAGCTCCTATAGGGGGAAGCTAGTATCATACCGATGGCTTAGGAAACAATTTCTTCTCTACCCAAGTCCAATAAATATTACAACAAACAAAGAAAAAAATAAAAAATAATTTCTTAATTATGCAGTTTTATTTATTTATTTATTATTTTTACAGAAAAAAAGCAAGCGCACCACTGGCTAATTAGAGATGAGGGTTAGATTTGAACCCAGTTACTGATACCCAAACCTTATATGATGTTATTAAATGCCTTGAGTAAAGCAAAATCAATGTGTAGCTCATAGTTACTATTTATGTGTATTAAATTTTGTCGCAGATAATGGTGGGGTCATTTCAACGGAATTAACTGTCAAACAGATTGACTTTGTGTATGATATCTATCCATTTCTTTTCTTCAGATAAATGTGATTCATTTTATTATTTGCTTGGCTGTACAAGATTCAGAATCATAAAGTCCTAGGCTTTTCTTTATGCTTTGACATGCGAGGATCGGCGCCAGTGCTATTAATCCTTGTTTTAACTTACAATAAAAATAATTAAACATGAGACATCCAATCTTTGTGCCAATTTTTTTTTTTGTTGGGTACAAATAGTCAATAATTGTTCAAGATGAATTTAGCTGGCAAGATAAATCATCAATATGTATCTGCTGCATGCTACTAACCGGCAGTAAGTTTGCATTCAAATGAAGAAACTAGGACCCAATTAAATTCTAGGATGACTGCAAAAGTTATTGGCTAACAAGATCAAATAATAATTTTCAATCAAATATGACTTATGCATCATCAAGAGAGGTTTCATTGCTCATGCTACTACTCTTATTGATGTGCAGGAGTACCTGAATGTTGTGACTGAACCTCATATTGATTATTAGATGCATCGTTTTACAACACCTTTTATCTTTTTTTAGCCTGTGAACTAGAGGCTATAAATTTGAGGTGGGCAAAGTTGGACTATGGCCATGTCATATTCTTGTTCGGCTTCCTAGCTAAGTTAATAAATGGTGGAAATTGTGCGGTCTTGGCTGGTTTGGTTTTAAATTTGACAACAAGATTGACTATAAAAATTGATCATTTCATTAGTGGTTACTCTCCTTGAAACCCATGACATCTAATTCGATCAGACATGATATTTATGCCTTTACAACATCCTGTATAAATACTTAAAATCTTTCTTGCAAATAACTGAAGTGGGACCTATATAAGAATCCAAGATCTTTTTAGCAAACAATCGATGTGAGACTAAATGTTTATAGTTAGCCTCAATGAACCGTGTTAGATAGCTCTAATACTATTTATAGCAATTTAGAATTTCATCCAAAAAAATTATTCGAAGGATATTATTCAGATGCTTTGGTTCTATATAAGTACCCAAAATTTTTTTAATGAATAATTAATAAGTGGCTAAATATACGCTCACACTGATTCTCATATTTATAGTCTTATCAATCACATATTTAGAGGCCAATGTATAACCTTGCTCATCGAAGATCTAACTTTTAAATGAAATTTTTGCTTACAACTTCATCAATTGCACATTGTGGTATGGTTTTTTTTGGTCCATTAACTGAATGAATATCTAAAAATGCCAGTCACAAAGGATATGGTTGACATCCAACACTCAATTGGTTTATTTCCATTGCTAACATTGACATTTTGGAGCTGAGCCATTTCCTTGTCTCCTGTGGGTGGTTTCATCTTCTTCGGATTGACAGACAACTAAAGCTTTCTTCCCTTGAGCCACCTATAAAAATTAATACTTGACCAGGAGTACAGGATATTCTCTGTCTGAGTAGGTATCAAGACCTAACCTTCCTATTTCCAAACGAACTAAAACTGTTGCAAGCAAACTGGCCAATTATATTTGCCACGCTTCCATAGTATCAGCTTCCAAATAAGCTTCCCCTTCTCCTTACTAAAAACTGGCCAATTATGTCTGACTAGGTTCCTTTCTTGCTTGGTACATGATTGGGCTGATGGAAACTTTTAAGTGGGCATCAAATCTTTGATGTAGTGTTCCAATCATGGTCCCACTAATGGTAGAAATGTGAAAAGTGCTTAAGATTTGTCTTTCTCAATATTTGCGCCATGAGGAAAGGGGACCCACAAAATCTACTTACATGGGGAAGTATGCCAATAATAAGCAAATAGAATCACCACCTAATCAACCAAAGTGAAGAGGTGTGGTGAATATAAAGCAGACGTCCCACTCACATACCAATCCATGGGGAGAAAAAAATCCCACTTGTTAATGCATGGTTCCTCTAGTGTCAGAGAGGGCTAAATATTATAAAGTTTCAGGCACTACATTTCTCACATGGATGGGAAGTGATTACTTTTTGTTGGAGAAAATACTGGCTTTCCTGCATCAAAGTTTATATCATGCACCAATATTGCCAAAAGGGAGCTAAGAAATATGACTACAAACAGCTAGTGATTCCATTATTCCTTCATCCCCTTCAAATCAACTAAAAGCTCACCAAGATTTCACTCTTCATAAGTAGAAAAAAAGGAATAGTAGTCTTTCTGTTGGAAATTTCTTGCACCCTCCGCATTGGGCACTCTCTCTCTCTCACACACACACACATGCACGCACTCGCTCTCCCCCACTCCACCCCTCGCCTCCTTTTGTGCAGTTGTTTATCTTTTCATTCACAATTTTGTAATTTTTTTCTTTAATGGAGTGGGCATTTTTTTTTTCATGTTAGATAAAAATGGTTGCGCCTTTACCATGCTGATGCAATTCTATAACAGAAGCATTGCAAGTTTTAAAAATTATTTTTCCTTTTTCAGTTTGAGGAGACCAAAAAAAATGAGGGCCAAATAATTGTTGATTAAACAAATGACCTCAAAAAACCCCACCCTCCTCCGGAACCAAAAAAAAAAAAGCAATTGACCATGCAAGCTGAAGGAAAATTGAGATAGAAATAGAAAGACATTAGGATGTGGATAATAGGAATAATTAAATAATAACTGAGCAAGAGGGATTCATGACCTCTAGCAAAACTTGAGCATGATTAACCAACTAAGGCCCAAAATATGAGTTGATAGGGAATACATCAACATCATCGGAGGTTAAGGTAATTGTCCCTACCTCTCTTTATCCTAATTTCCTAAAATAAAGTTGTGTTATACTAGCACCTAAGTTCTGCTTTGTTTGAAAGGAGATAATTAACCCACTGTAACATATGACATACTTTGGAGTTTGGACATGTATCTCAACCAATCAAATTAGTGTACACTATGATACAAGTTTGATCTTAACAAAAGCATCTTAAATAATGCCTAATATAGGGAGTTAATTTCCAAAATTCACATAGCTAGTGACCTTTCATAGATTTTTCTTTTTTTCCCTTTATTCCCTAATGTAAGTGAGCTTCCACGAAGTTGTCATTGCCTAATGTCATATTATCTTTAGTTTGGACCTCAAGCCATGGTGGATGGGCTATATTGAGAAATATATCATACAACATATCTTGATGTGCTTTTCACATGCCATTTTGTTTTCTAGGAAAATGTATATTTGTCTATGAAGTTTTATCAAGTCTAAATAATATGAAAAAATTATCTTTTAAAATAAGTGGGTGTTGTATTTTTACTTTTCTTATTTGAAAGTTGCTAGTTTAACTGCCCCATTAGAATATGTTTATGGTATAGTTTCCCTCCATATGTCCATTTTGCATAACAAAGTAAATCAAACATTGTCTAAATATTTATATCCCAATAAATACTTTAGTGTTGTAATGATTTAATATAATATCTGTTGATGTAGAAAGTTGTCACGAGATCAGATCAAATTGGAGTTGGACGGCAACGACAATGTCCGAACGATGATGGAGAATCTGCAAAAAAAATCTCTGATGGAAGTGGCTCTTATGGAAACCTTCCGATATTCAAATTAAAAATCTGACAGCAGATGGAAAGGAGTGAGCATGTAGGAAGAGAAGAATTTTCATATCTGGAGGATCCCTTTTGGTTCTTTATTTATGAGCGAAGACTGAAGAGCCGTATAATTGTTTGAAGAAATTATAGGGCCGACTTAGGCACAGCATTGCGAAATTATCAATCGAAATTGATGAGGTAGTTATTGCATGTCTGTTTCTGATCTCTTAAGTTGGATGAGTGATATCACCTCATGATATATTGGGCCACACCTATTAATGAACTGACAACTAGATGCTTTGCTTTACTTTTGATTATTCTTATTTTTAAATGAGGTGACATGATAGGGCTACGAAGAGACCTCCTGAGAGTCAATGGCTAAAGTTGGAAATGGAGCCGATGCTGGGATCAATAGCCAAATTTGATGGCCAAATCAGGTGGCTAAAATTAGTATCAGTGATCCGTGGCAGAAGTGATCTGAAATAAATAAATTAAAAAAAATTGGCGGAGCTCGAAGTTTCTTCACGCCTCACGCTTTCGTTTTCGGCCGGCACGAAATTACCCCCAACAGTATCTAAACCAAACTTGACAATTCTAAATAATACAAAAGCTTACGTCATGGGGTCTCTAGCAATAAAATCATCATCTACCTTTTTTTCTTGACTAGTTGATAAGGTACATCTAAACTGCTCGACCTAATTCTAAGACATGCAAGAATCTTTGCAGATGATGGAGAAGAGGATAACTGGTAAATAATAAACAACCATAATCCATAAACTTCTAATTTTGATAGATACTCAATACTGTACCCATTTATCATAATACCAAAGTCTAGTTACTTAAACGAAAGATATAAGTTGACGTCATCATCAACTTTTCTTGGTTAACTACCATGACATACTTGGACTAACAGCATAAACGAAAGGACAAGAATTTTCAACTCTAACCTCCACCAGAAATGGGAAGAACATATATGGCAAATAACCAGAACAAAAATTATCCATAAAACTTCTAATTTGTAAAATGGTCAAACATCGCCATGAATTCGTTACTGAAATCTAACAATTCAAATAGCAAGTACAAGATTATCTTAGATGGGTTGAAGGCAGATAAATCATCATCAACTTTTTCTTAACTAATTAGTAGGATATACTAAACAATGTCCAGAATTATGCACCAAGGAGCTCTAACTTCAAGCTTTGTTGATCATGGAGGCAAAGGATAAATTGCAAGTAGGGTAAGCCCTATGATATCATGTTTTAGATCTGACTTGCTAGTATCTTCCATACAGACAAGTAACTTGGTTGAACCAAGCTTTAAGCTAATACAAAACCCAACTATTCTGAGTACATACTTTCCCACCACCTTTCCATAATTCTTGTCTCAGTACTAGTTATGTTTCTCACCTAGAGGTTCCAGGTGGGCCTTCAAACTCTCATGGTCTCGTGCCTTTGTTTTTCTTACAAGCATTTGTTGGTGCGGGGAGAGGTTAAAAAAACCTTTTTTTTTCCCTCTCTCGCCCGGTGTCCAAAGCCGAAAACCGACAAAAGCCCAAAACTGAAAGCCATCTCACTACATAAAGGCAGCTGGGGGGAGGCCGTGGAGGTCATCCTGAGGGCGACGAGACCGAAGGAGGCGAGAGGCTGCGGCGGAAGTAAGGGAAGCCCGGATCTCTAACCCTATTCATCTCAAAAGATGAGTTCTCTGGGCTCCTTTCTTCCGTTTCTTGTGCATTTGCTTTGATTTCTGGGTTTTTGATGGTTTTTTTCGGCATAAAGTTTGATTTTTATTTTTGATCTCTGGGAAGGATTTGGTACTTGGGAGGATTTTTTGGGTTCATAGGAGGAGAAGATTGGGGTGGGAAACATCAAAGGTGGGAGCTTGGGCGTCAATGTGATTGTTGGGGTGATAGTTTGATCCCTCTTCTACGTGGGCTTTTGATGGTGGTTTTGTTGATCTTGCAAGGAGGCTGTTTTCGGTTTTAAGTTTCTTTTTTTTCTTTCTGTTTTTTTTGGGATCTAGAGTTCTATTTTTAAGGTTGTTTTATGCTCCGTGGAGATGGATGCGTAAGGATTTAAGGCTTTTGAGATCGGGGTCTTCCCTACCGAGCAAAGGTGGGGTGAAGGGCAGAAGTTTTTGGATTCCTTTCGCCGTTTGTCGTGTCTTTTTTGAAAATTTTGGATTGCTTTGGTGAAATTGGGTTTGGATTGGTTGTTTATAGGCGTTTTTCGGCCGTAAGTTTTTATTTTTATTTTTATTTTTCGGTTCTGGTGATTTTCGAGTAGAAGGTTGCCGCTGAATCGTCAAATTGGAAATTTCGGGTTCCTGGTCGGGCCTCCGTTTAGGTTTTAGAGTGATTTGTGGATATATTGGAGGATCCCAACCAGAGATTTCTGGGTCTATTTAACAACATCCGCAGCCTATCAAAGTGTGAAGAGATTTAGTCAGCACAAGTGGGAAAATGGCGGAACAAAACTTGAAGGAAGAAGAAGGATATAAGGAGAAGGTCACAGTGAGAACGTTATTTGGAGAAGAAATTGAGGGTTTTGGCGAGGATGGGTTTGAAGGCTCGAAGGAAGAGCATCAGATATTTATGGGGGTTTTCTATGGAAGCAGTGCCGATGATGCAAGTAATAATAATAATAATGTATCAAGGAGGACAAATTTCCAATTGCATGAGTGCAACCAATCAAAACCACTGCCCAGTTTGAGTTGTAATAGCTCAGCTGTGACTAGCTACTTCTCCCTGAAAGGTTCTTCAAGTGAACAGTTTGAGCATGCAAAGATGAATCCTGGAGAATTAAGTGGACCTGAATGCTTTCCTGAAAGCTCCTCTTCCTGGGCTGGAGCAGATGCTCACAATCCAAATGTGATGAGGATGGGACTATCATCTGTTGAGCTATCAAATAATGTGAATATGGAACTTAACAGTAATTTAGCTGATGCTGAATTTAGCTTGGTTGACTTGGACCCATCAAAAGTTGCTTTGAGTTTGTCCATTCAAGATCCTCTCCATGTTCGTCAACAAGCACCATGCCGCATAGTTGAAACATGTGGTCGGGGCATCTTATCTAGTTACTATCTTTTTAGTGGACAGGAAGAAATGGATGTAACTGGTGATATCGATGATGCTGTTACCTTTAATGGCAAATGCAGAAGCCAAGACAATAGAGATCGCAAGACAGTTATTAAAGCTAAATCTGTTACCTCTCCTGTTTCTCAAGAGAGTTTTGCTCCTGGGCTTTTGGTAGCTAGTGCACCTGCAGCTTCTGTGGAGATGCCTGGATCACTAATACACATGAACCATGGTGCCCAAGAATCTAGTTTTCTGAACTCAGACAGAATTGATGCTGCATCAAAGAGGACTTCTATTAGGGATCTTCCTGATCGCCTTCGTGCACATGCAAATCACATGCTTCTAGATGCAGGATGGGGGATTGAGCCTCGCAAAAGGAGTGATAGGACCAAAATGGCTTCCTATTTCATATCACCTGAAGGGAGAAGTTCTGTTACTTCACTGTCTCAAGCTTGGAAGACATGTGGGAAGATATTATCTGCTGCTGCACCAGACTCAGAACAAGATGACTATGGAAGGGAATGGGACAATGTTGATAGGTTTTGGGGTGATTTGACAGATGTATTGATGTTCATAGAAAAGAGGACTCAGCCTTCAGATGACTCTCTACCACTTCTTCAGAGGTGGCAGCTTCTTGATCCTTTCATCGCTGTGGTTTGTATTAACAAAAAAATTGGTGTTCTAAGAGAGGGACGGGCACTGAGAGCTGTCAATAGTGCTACATTTGTTCTGAGTGAAAGAAAGAATTCCGCCTTGGTGGATAATATTGTGGAAAAAGAACTGGAGCAGGCTTATGCAGCGAAGCCAACAAATGGTTCGGCTAAGAAGGTGTATAAGAGATCCAAGAGAATATCAGAAATTGAAGCTACTGAAATAGGTGGCCAGGAAGAATCCAGAGTACTTGAAAAGCTCTCATCTGAAGCACCAGAAATTCTTTTGACAAAAAAGGCACAAAAGAAGCATGTCAAACGAGAAACTGAAGTAGCAAGGCAGTGTGGCAAGGACAAGAAGGGCAATATAACTATGCTAAAAGTATCCACGCCGAAGAAACCTAAAGGTTGTAAGAAAAGTGGACAAAAGCGGCCACGTGGATTTTTTATTAATGATGATGATCTGTTAGTTACCGGGTTTGTCAAAAACAAAGATTTCAGCTCCCGTGATAAAAAAATTGCTTCAAAAGTAGGGGCTTCTAAGTCAAATGCTCTAAGAAAGCTTAAAAGTCAAAAGCGAGGCTGTAGGTTGCTCCTGCGAACTCCTGGAAAAGGTGGAAAGCACTCCATGGATGGGAGGCGGTTAGTCCTCGGAGCAAGAACAGTGCTATGCTGGTTGATTGAGATGGGTATTGTATCATTGAAAGATGTTCTGCAGTACAGGGACCTAAAGAACAAAGATGTGGTAAAGGATGGGTGGGTCACTAGGGAAGGAGTTCTTTGTAGATGCTGCTCCAAGATCCTCTCAGTGACCGACTTTAAGGTTCATGCTGGTTCCAAGCTGCGAAAACCATCTTCAAATCTTTTTCTAGAATCTGGTAAATCATATACACTCTGTCTGCTTGAGGCATGGACTGCTGAATGCAAGGTGAGGAAAAATCATATGCAAGTCATGGAAGTTGAGGAGGTGGATGCAAATGACGATACCTGTGGGTTTTGTGGTGATGGTGGTGACTTAGTGTGCTGTGATAACTGTCCATCTACCTATCATCCTGAATGCTTGCCGCCACAGGTATTTCCCTTGCTTATTTCCAGTATCTTATTCAGTTGATTATGAAGTATGGTTATTGTCCACTCTTTGACTTGCAATTTTATTTTATGATATTTTTCCAGCATCCATTGTTTATATGTCTCAACAATAACATCATGCTATTGCTGGTGGAAAATTCGGAAGTTGGAACTAGTAATAGCTTATAGATGTGGCAGATAAACTTAATATATGGATTATCATGCTTGTTGTATTTTTCTAAATATAGTGATTCTTCTTCCTAATAAAGAAAGGCATTTACTTTATTTATTTATTTTCTAAATAACCTCCTCCCCCTGCTAATACCAGTAGATCTGGTGTGTGTAATATCTTTTAACCATCAAGTTTGACTTTGGTCTTATTTTCATTTTGTTTTTGACTGAATTTGAGTACTTGAAATCTTTTCTGCTAATGTTAAACCTCTATTCTTCTTGGCTTCTCTGCATGTTCTAGCCCCCAATTATATTCTCATTTATTTAGCTAATACGATGTTTGCAAATAACATATGCTACCACTGTCCTCCTCACTTTAAACATTCATATACAGCAAATATGAAGAGGCATAGGCTTCGTGTTGACCCTTAGCTTGGGCCCATTTGACCAGAAATTATTATCTTGTATGATGTTTATAACTTCACTATCATACATGTCTTTGACAACTTGAATATGATTTTCGTGTATACCCTTTCTTATTGCTCGACAGGTATTTTATTTGTCATTCTGTCATATGCTTTCCCTAAGATGATAAAGTCCATGCATTTTCATGATCATTTCTGCCACTTCTCCCATCATGTCATAATGTTGCCTATAAGCTTGATTGGCAAGAACTGATGCCATTTGTTAAATGAATTTCATGCTTACAAATGAGTTCTGGTACAATATGATACTTACCTAATCAGTCTAATGTTCTTAACTATTAAGATCACATGGGCCCTTTTGCAAAGCACATTCTACATTGAGTTACGCTATCTAGCTGATCTCATTTTGATGAGAAAAGATATGATGATGATGATCAGAATTACATATAAGCGATTTCACAATTTGACACTGTTCCTCAAATGACTTGTAATGTACTAATTAAAATTTCCATCTGGCCTCAATTCCTGTCCCTCCATATTCTTTGTAAGGACATCACAGCTCTAGATTTTTAAATTGACCAATATTATCCCAGCAACACCCAAGAATTTTTTTTTTCTAAATTAGTTTGAGAACTAGAGTTCGCATTCAACACTTTTGGGAACCAACTTTGTCTCTCTTTCTATGATTTCCTTTAACCTGCTTTTATTGCATGTTACTATATATATATCACTTATTTTCCTTTCCCTTATCCTGGCAAATATGTTGGTTTATTTAATTCCTTCTTCCAAGTCCTACCTATTATGTGGATATTTGTGAGTTGCATATGTAGTTCTGCTAGCTCTTTGTAATAGTCGTCAACTTTGAATACTTTTGTAGTTTTTTATATTATTTGTCCTTGCAAATTCATGAAAGCATGAATTCCTCTTCTTAGTTATCTTCTCACTTCATCATTCTGGCATCAAGTTTTATTACATGTGTGCTGTTTACATTGAAATTATCCAAGAACTATCCTAGCAATCCTCCAAAAACAATGTGCCACTTGAACATACATCCTACTGGGTTGACTCTAAATGGAATTGCTTCCTAACAGTATTTTATTTACAGATGAAGTTGCATTTTGGTTTTAAATCACCCCAACTTATTCTTGAGAATTTCAGTTCAAAATTCTTTTTTTCCTTTCCCCAAATGTATATTATCTAGTTGTAATTGATAGTCTATGCTCTTTAGGGAGGCCTTGTGAAGGTATCATCTCTAACATTAACATGTTGATGTCTCTTTTCTTTTTAAATAGTTTCTAACAGCATGTTGATTCCACTTTTAACAGCAACTAAATGCTTGTCTGTTTTCTTTCCATATTATGTATTTGCTAATGCGCTATCATAGGCCATGACAAACTGAAGTATTTATTTATTTATTTTTTTGTGGTTTTGTATCTTGAAATCCATATTTGCCAAGTACCCTCTCAGATTCTTTACTACTTATCCCTAGATGATGATGTATCTTACCACAACAATATCATCTAACCTTCGATTCACCTTGCACTGATTCATTAGAATCCTCTAGAATTCTTCTATAATTCCAATTATACTTGAGGTGCATAAGCATGAATTTCTTCTTTATTTCCTCAACATAGCTACAAGCTTGTAGCTATCATCAATTTCATTTCATTTTTTTCCTTTCCATTGAATCTATTTGATATCTTGTAAGCAAGCAATTTTGAATCTCTTCATTATTGTACCCATCAATGTGAATGTTTTGATCCTAAATTAGGAATGTGCAACAAAAGGTTGTTAAGCAACCCAGGTTCTTGTTGATATTAGGATTGAGATGTAAAACATGTAATAAGATCCTTGAAGGTCTCTATGCTCCAAGAAAAAACTAGCTAACCTTAGGGAGTTATTTGGGTATTGTATTGGGTATCGTATTGGGTCTTATTATTGTGAAAAAGTACTGGGTTTGAGGATGTTCGGATATTTTATTATGTTCAGATATCCATTCTGCTATTTAAGGTTTTTTGAAAAAATAATGTACATGGTAATTTTCAATTCTGATGCTTATTTCTATTTGCATGCAGGAGATTCCAGAAGACAGTTGGTATTGCCATAATTGCCTCTGTAAGACCTGTGGGGATGTGGTTAAGGGAAAAGAAGCTTCAGGTTCCATTGCTGTGTTAGAATGTTTACAATGTGAGAATAAATGTAAGCTGTTCAAACTTTTCTCGTAGCACAAACACACGCCTTTTGGTTTCTAGACAACATAGACATTGTAGGTCCCAACCAATACTCTGGCTTTTCATTTTAAAAGGGTATTTTTATTTTCTCTGAAGCTTTTGGCCAAATCCTTTTAAATGACCTTTGGTTTTACTCCCTTGTTTCTATGCATGGATGCATACTTGTATGACTTGCCTGATGATTTGTTTTCTTTTGAGTATCTGGGTTCATATATATATATATATATATATATTGTGGAAATTGCATGGAGCCTTTTTAGCCTAGTGGTGATATTAGAGTACAATTTTTTTTTTAAGGAAAGAGCATGGTAAGTTATTATCTCTTATGGCTGACTCCCTCTAGGAGCATTCTGCAATCTGCACTGGGTTTAGTACATTGCTTGTTTTAGGGATATTAATGCATATTCTGCTGCATTGCCTATTTAAATAAATAAAATTTTCACTAATACAATCATGTGTTACATGAAAGAGCCACGGACTATTTTGATATTATATGTTAGGCTATTGTCCCATGGCATCTTTTGCAGCCTAAATACTTGCTCCTCATGTTTCATGGGTATCTTATAATTTTGAACCTTAAGTTTCATTTCTTGCACATTGATATACTTGTATTGTTATCACCAGATCATGATTGTTGCTTGAAGGAAAAAACTGCATGCGATGGTGAAATTGTATTGAGTAAATGGTTTTGTGGGAGAAATTGTCAAGAGGTATGCGTATGTTTTATTTTTCTATAAAGAGATGCTTAATCTATCAGTGTTTTATTATTGATAAAACATCTGGATTTATAGGGAAAAACTGGTTTTTTCTTCTTTTATACAATTCATTTTGAAAAATGAACCAAATGCTCAACATATGGAGATGCTCATTTAACTTCTGGCTGATCTTAATTTTTTTTAAATTCACTTGCATCGTGAAGGAATCTAGAAGAAAAGGTTAGTTCTCATTATCGGAAATACTTAATTCTTCAATATATAATTTACATTGTTTGCTTTTTCTTCATCCGTTACTACCGGTATATTTGCATTATTTATTTTTTCATTTTTATGTTTTGCAAGTGATATCATATATATATATATAGAAAATAATACTCTATAGAGGAGTATTGTAGTGTTGCCAACTTAGCCTCTCAAATAAGTTTTGTTGTACCACGTGTAAAATCATTTGGGTGGCTCTCGCTTCCGTTGCTTCGGTTCGCTAACGCATGTGAGTGAGAGGAAAAGAAGGGAAAGGGCTTTTCGTTTTTGACCTATTCACCCTGTAGATGCCCTCCGAACTGTCGGAACATTCTTAGAGCCCCGTTGGTGGGAGTCGTTGCCGCCGTCCGTCGCCTGGAAGCCATGTTAGGTAGTCACGGAGTCGAATCCCCACTGGGATCGATCATTGCCTTCTGAATCCGGGGCTTTCGATCGGGATTTCATCTCCGGATTCGAAGATTTCGAGCTCGAGAGCCTCATATCGGTGTCACCGGACGATTTCTTGGGTTTGCAAAGGGTGCATCCAAGGCCGCCATGCCCCCTGAGAATTCTAGCGATGGCCTGCCCGACGAAGCTAGCTCGCGAATGCCATCTTGCATCACCAGCGTCATCGGATCCTCCAACGTAAATCTTCTCTTGAGGATTTATCCCTGTCCGAAATTTCTCCTTCAACACCCAGTATCCCCCACCCTTCTCCACCCTCCCCTCCAGCTTCTCCGCTTCCACCCCCCACTCTCGCCGTCTCTGTTGTCACCGTTAAAAGAATTAATCGCTGGCTCATAAATAGTTGAAGCGTGTAGCAATTTGTGATAGGGGGCTTTTCCACCGAACTTCGAGATAAAGGAGCAGTAAACAATTACTTAATCCTCTCGGCAAATGAACAAGTTAACTAAACCATGGTGGTGGTCATACATTTCTAGGCTAATGGATCACGAGAGCCTCAATCGTATAATTCCTGTCTTTCTTTTATTCTTATCGATCGATGTTTGGAACATAGATTAGATGCTGGCATTTTGACAAATATTTTATATGCATGACTGTTGGCTTTTGAGGTTTCTCTAGGAGCAAATGGAGAAAGCTGATGTTGGCATTTTGACAAATATTTTATATATAAAGTGTGGGGTATTTACCTTTCTTCCCTTTCTTTATCCTCCCCTTTTTCCTTCATTGCCAATTTATTGAATTTTCTCATTCTATTGATAATTTTGACAAAAACAATTTTCAACATTTTATGAAGTGGTTTGGCCATCATGGGTTGCAGGGTGGTAGAATATGTGCTTCAACTATAGTGGATGAAGGCTATCTAATTCATGTTTATCTAAGAATAAGAGTTGATGTTGGATTGTGGTTGAAACAATGATCTTAGTATTGCAAACTTCTAGTTTTCATGTACTGAAGATGCAATGATGGATCTGACATTGTTCTACCATGGATGACATGTAGTTATCGTTGTTTTTATTTGAGCTTCTAATCAAGTTGAACTATAAAGCTTATCAATATTTAGAGTAGAGAAATGTTGGCATAGAAGGCAATTTTTTTTAATTGAAGTCTAAGATACAGTCTATTAAAAGAGAAAAAGTCTTCCCGTTATTTCTTGAGAATATTCCAAGTTAGGATTCAGGGTGATTATTATGAGGAAGAGTAGGTTTGGATGAATAAGAGTTGTAATGGACGACGGCTTATAATGAAAAGGGAGAAAAGAGTGCGAGCTCCATAGACGAAGAGCAAAATAGAAAATAACAAATGTTAATACAAAAAGAGGATAAGGATTTTAGGAGGAGTTAGACAGTAAAAGAAGACTCTAAATTTTTTAAAAAATAAAATAGCTTATAAATAGCTCATAATCTATATACTATGAACAAAATATATTTTTTTATTATTTTAATGATTTTTGAAATATATATAGAATGTATATTAATAAATCAATAAAATAAAATATATTTTTAAGAAAAAATTGTATCTCGTGCATAGCACGGGAATAACATAATTTAATGTGAAGAGGTGTTCTTTACAGGTGGCACAACAAAACTCATTTGAGAAGCTGAGTTGGCAACACTCCAATACTCCTTCATAGAGTATTATTATATATATAGATATATATGTATATATGTATGTATGTATGTATGTATATATGATGTATGGTATTATTATATTCTTACAATTAAAGCCTATTTGTATAGGTAGTTGAGAATATGAAATGACCCTAAGAATTTGAATGAATATTATTTTATTATTTATATATAAATTTTTTTTCAATCTGATCAGATCTAGAAGAAAAATTATTTTTGTACATCCGGTCCCGCGCAACGCGCGGGTCTTCAACTAGTTTCTAATATAAAATAGAATATTTTGCAAACCAGTATCTGGTCTGTCGGTGTCTGCAAAGAGATCGTAATCAGTCATGACTCTTTCATACGCTTTTAGTGATTAAATCTTCAACAGGATATAAAAAAATTACTGTTTTATTTTTTATATCTGCTCAGTAATTAGTATACTTTGGTTGACATAAAATATCAAGATGGACTATTTCTTCAGAATATTCATCTTGATATCATACTTATTGCAAATTCACTCTTTTTTTTTGTTAATTACTATTTATATATGTTTATACTTTCCAAGATGAAGCTAATATATCATGTGCAAGTGTCAGACTTGATTCTAAGATAGTGCCTTGTGATTATGGTTACACTTTTTGTAAGAGTTGAGCTTGAAGAAACAAACATCTGAAATCTCTAGAATCTCCTTATTGGATAGATCTTCACTTTGAAAGGATAATGCCTATTATTTCTGTCGATTAGTTTTTATTTGTATGATAATTTGACAAAAGTTTGCTTAAGATACTGCTGCTATGTATGTTCCTTCATTTAACATCATTGCTACTTGCTATTCTTAAAAAAAAGGGTTCTCTTTTCCCTTAAAAAACATTTCTTTGGTTGGTTCTACCAGGTTTACTCGGGTCTTCGCTCTCGGGTTGGAGTCCTGAATTGTCTTGGTGATGGGTTCTCATGGACCATCCTTAGATGTAATCATGAAATTAAATCCATACAGAAAATACCACTAATGGCTGAATGCAACACGAAGCTAGCCATTGCCCTGGGTATCATGGAGGAGTGCTTTCTCCCAATGGTGGATCCACGAACAGGGATAGACATGATACCACATGTCTTGTACAATAGGGGGTAAAGTTTCCAGTCTTAAGGCTTGATTTTCTTTTACATCTTATAGCCTGTCATCTTTTTATATTATTTATCATAGTTATTGGACCTTCTTGTAGCCAAAATTGCATGCTCAACATTTCCAGATCTTGACACATGCAACAGTTCTCTTAAAATACATTTCCAAATCTTTTATGCTACATTAGATTTGCTGGAATTGATCAAACGTGCTAGCTTTGACCTCATTTTTAATGCTTGGTTGTGCAACAAATAATTGAATGATCTTTCCTTCGGAAACAACATTCTGTTGAACAAGGGATTGTGATTCCACTCTGAAATGGAACAATAGTTACTCCAATTCCAATGGAAAGGACTGACATCTTTGGGATAAATTATTTTAGAAGCATTTGTGGACAAAATGGGAATGTATGATAGTTTTTGGAATATATTGATTAGTGGCATCTGTGGTATTAATTGAAAATGAATGATTTCATCAAAATTTGAATTTAAAGAAACATTATCAAGCTTTGGCTTTTTTTCATATTCAAGGATATATTCAACAAGTTTTAATTCAGTTATGGAATAAAACTAGCTGAATCAAACACTAACATATGGAATAATCCATTCCTTTCTCTGTGTTTCTTCATTTCATGCCCTAACCATGGAACAGAAATGCTGATTCTGCTTCCTTATTTTTCTGTCTCTACTTGATTCTGATTCTTATTCCAGTTATTTTTTGTTCCTTCAAACCAAACACGGGATAATTGTTCTATAATTTGATCCTTTCCTTTCTCCTATTACATGTTTGGAAATTTTGCATGTAATGTGCAATAATTAAATTGGCAACCTCCGTATAGCATAGCCACAGCCAGTCATATTTTAGCAGATACAATTCTTTGTTATTTACTAGCTTAGTGACTCTGCTTCTGAATATCAGTTGAAGCTATTCCTATTGTTATGGTTGCTGTTAGATTATGGCATGCAAAAATCTAGTGCACTGGCTGTTTTGTGTCTTGCAGTGTGGATTATCAACTCAGTTAACATATATTATGTTTGGAACATAGTGGAGAGCAAATCAATCAGTGGTATGAAGATGTTTTTTTTTTTGTTTTAATTGTCACATTCAAGTGATGCCTCATTGATGCATCAGTTTTGAATATGACCTATGGCGATTATCTTTTAGTTAGCCGATTATGGTTGCATCCTCTCATGCAGTTGGTCAAGCTTTTCAGTTTCAATAGCAGCTGGTGGTAAAAAAAACAACTCCTCTTTGCAGCCTTTCTTTATGGCTTTACTAGATCTGGTTGTTATGGTAGTTCTTTGTCAATGACAAGATGATAAAGTGTATCTTGGAGAATCTCAACATGCCTATAAAGCATATCATTTCAATCATATTCACGCTATGCAAAGTGTTCATATTTCTCAATCTTGAAGAAAATTCATAATTTAAGGACAATCTTGCCACTTTTGATCAACTTTCAGTTTGTCATTTCTTGAACACATATCTATCTTGACCTTACCACCAATTATCAATATAGACATCCAACAATATAACTCAAGTATGGATAGTACGAATTCTGCAACATGTACAAGCATCATTTGATCATTTGATTTTTCTGATTTCCCCACTCTAAACTAATCTAATATTTCATCTAACATTTCATGTTGTCGAACCAATTGTTGTCAAACCAATTTTTGCTGCTAGTCCGTAAAGCAAGATATGCCATACCATACTGAATCGAGTGGTATGGGGTGTACCTTAGCATACTGGTACACGGTATGTGGCATATCAACACTTGATACGCTGAATTGGGCCCCGTTCTGGGCATACCAACACAATAATTGGGGGGCGTCAGTACAAGGCCCAATATTGAGATGGAGTATCTTGCTGCGAAGCCCACTATGGAAATTCCCGCTGCATTATGATCATGGCAAGTCAAATCTAGTACCGCTAAGTCTGAACCATGACATGCAAGACATAACCTAGCCCAAGTCAATCCATTTGGCTTATCTAGTTGGCACAATTAGAAATTTTTTGAGACTGAGCCTTGGTGCAACAATATGGTTGCTCCACTGTAATCTGGTGGAGGTCATGGCTGACGGGTTCAAAACAGAAACAACCTGTCCACAAGCAGGGGTAATGCAGCATACATCTGGCCCTTCTCAGACCCTACAATGGCGGGAGCCTGGCTGTCCCTTTTATTAGAAATTTACGCCAAATTTTGTTTGTAGTTGAGTCTAAATCATGGACTATATGGCACATGCTTCCCCAAAACATCCCTGCTTATTAAATGAACCTAGATATGTTAATATCAGATCCAGCTGATAAGACTTGACTTAATCCTGCCTGGCGTATGCATGGTGTGCGCGGTAGCCAAGTATGAAATTCTGCAACACATGCAAGCATCATTTGATTGACAGATTTTCTGATTTCTCCCCTCTAAACTAATAGAATTTTTCATCTAATGATTCATGTTGTCAAACCAATTATTGTCAAACTCATTTTTTTGCTGCCAGTCTGCAAGCTTACTATGGAAGTTCCTGCTGCATTATGGTCATGGGGACAAGTTCTAAACCATGACCTACAAGACCGAACATAGCCTAGGTCAATCCACCATGACCTATAGCCCAAGTCGATCCATTTGACTTATTGACTTGGTACTATTAGAAATTTAGACCAAATGTTTGTTTGCAGTTGAGTCTAAATCATGCACTATATTGCACATGCTGACCCAAATCATCCCTGCATATTAAATAAACCTAGACATGTTAATATCAGATCAGATGATAAGACTTGGTTTAATCCAGCCTAGTGTATTTATAAGGTGTGCTTTACCCAAGTATGAAATTCTGGGACACATACAACCATCATTTGATTGACAGAATTTTCTGATTCCCCCTGCCAAACTTCTAGAATATTTCATCTAATGGTTCGTATTATCGAACCAGTTGTTGTTGAACCAACTTTTGCTGCATCTGAAAGCCTGCTATGGAAGTTCCTGGTGCATTATGGTCAGATGACAAGTTAAATCCAGTATCAGTTCTGAACCATGAATGACCTCCAAGACCAAACCTACCTCAAGTCAATCCGTTTTACTTTTTTATTTGGTACTTTAGAAACTTAAACCAATATTTTGTTTGTAGCTGAGTCTAAATCCTGCACTGTATATCAGATCCAGCTGATAAGATGACTTAATCCAGCTTAGTATATGCATGAAGTGCACCAATACCCAATTTTGGGATATTTGCGATTTAGTTTTGAGCTTTGCCTTCACAATACATGATGATCTTCCTGAAATTTAGGATTGGTTCATATCTTTTTAAAATATAACTACAATGCATAAAAACACCCCCTTATATGAATCTGTTATTAACATGATTTTGGAGGTGATGGTTTCTAGAATCATGTTAGCTAATACAATGCAGAGTGTGATGGTTTCTGGGATCATGTTAGCCTCATAGTAGGTATTGAGTTGTAAGTTCCATGACCATAACCATAACAAAAAATGATTATATGGTAGAATTGTCCCTGTCTCCTGGAACCTTGTATGCTACACATCTCCTGCTTGAAAAGTCAAAGGCAGTTGTTATGTTGTGTAGTGGAAATCATGGGCCGCTATGCACTCCATTTGAGTTCCATTTGCCCCTCTCCTTAGAGTATGCTACCCTTAAAGAACTATTTTCCTGTGCACCAACCATGAGGGAGAAAGGAGGAAAAGAGTTGGATAACATACAATGTCTTACCTTATATGGACCTTCCTTGACTGCTAAAGACATTCCTTGACTGCTAAATCTATCTAAATTTAGGCATTTGACTTAAGCTTAGTCAGACCATACCGCAGTAAGTCATTGTGTTAGCTAGAACATAGGCAACTATGACAAGTTTATTTTGAAGATCCTAAGATCACTGTGAAAGTTCTGTTAGCTCGTACAAGGGATGGTTGCTCACATCTAGAATGGCTAAAAATAATAAGTTCTGAAACTAGAACGGCTTCTTGGATCAAAGGGAGCATCATGTTATTATGTATCAGTTTTTGACAATCCTACAGCGGTTAAGAATATCTTAAGATTTTTTAAATGTTACTTTCATGTTCTCATCTAGCTATGGATGTTTTGGGCTCCTAGAAGAGGTCAGAAGTTGCAAGTATAGTTTTTTGTTAAATGTTTATCAATTTTTATATGTTTCCTATTGAAGGATTATTTAAAAAAAAAATTAAAATTAAGGTTTAGTTATGATAGGAGTCCTTTAGGTTGGTGAGCTATTTGTGTTAAGAGTCAATAGTGTGTAATTTTATATAGAATGTGTAAATCAGTAAATGCATATTTTACTCATTAAGGGCAATGCAATCATTGTGGTTTCTTGTTATATTTTGGACCAATGTTGGTCATTGGACTATGTTTAATTTGTGGCTCAAGTCATAAAAGTCCACAAGGCATATTTTTAATAGCCTTAAAAGGCACATATTGGGGCATTATGGACATCAATCATATCATTGGACTATGTTTAATATGTAGGTCAACTCAAAAACCCACAGGCGCATTCTATATACACCTAAGGGGGACTTATCATGGCATTATGGACATCAATCATATACAGTGCCTGCTTTAGCTATTAAATAGAGGAGGAGGTTCCCAATATCCGACAGATCAACCAAAATCATGAAACATTTCAATTCCACTATTTTGTTTGGTTGTTATCTCCTCTCATATATTCTCTTTCTTTATTTTATCCTTCTGTCATATTTTGTTGAAAGGTTGGTGTTTCTCTGATTGTTTGATGACTAGTCATAGAAAAGCTATCATCTGAAATATTCTTCAATGCTAGGGTCATAACAAATTTATTGAGCTCTGTATAAACTATAAACTATTACAAGAAGAACAGTCGACGGTCTTCTGAAAATGTTATGCAATAAAATGCGCTCCCAGTGGATTCCACAATTATTTTTTCTTCTTGAGTATTCTCTTGTTCTCCATTCAACGAATATGTTATCCATTCTTTAATCTTTTGCTCTTCATGTGTTCTTTACATTTACAATTGGCTTAATTTAGACTTATTAGTGCTAAATAGACTTGGATGTTATTTGAGTTAAATCTACAGCTTGTCACATGGTTGTCATGGTGGTATATTGTAACTGTACAAGCACATGCAATACATTGTGAAAGGAGGATGATAGAATATAAAGACTAGTAAAAAGTAGGGGACACTCATCATGTATGTTCCTGCTTGTATCCATGCATAAATACTGCATGACACTTCATAACAACGTTTGGACTTGCAAAGTGATTGGTTTTCGCTGTAGGGTTAAACTAACAGATATAAATGCTCAGATTTCTCCAAAAGATGATATAGAACATGGGCTGTTGTGCAGCCCTGAACCACCTGGTTTAGGGTGTATTTTACCGTTCCCAGTTAGAACTGGTGCAAGCATAGTATTTGGGTCGGTAGATGCCCCATACTAGTTCATACTGATGTATATTGAGGTGTATCGAGGCATACAAAGGTGCATACTGACCCGTACTGCTTGGTTTCAAGTGGTACGATGATAAAACATGAGAAACTGGCTTGGGAGCTATCTTGATATAGGGTGCATGCAGTAACATACCAACCCATGCCGTAGTGAACGAGCTAATGTACCAATACCAAGTTTGTTGGCCTTGGTGTAGATTTAGTTGCTTTTAATGTGCATGAGTAACAATTGCTTGCTTATGTTTTCTCTGCTGCTGAATAAATGATTAAATATATCACCATCAGATGCATATTGACTGCACCCCTGAAACTCCCCTGCCAAAAAAATAGACTTATAATAACTATTAAACTATACGTGTATGATGCTAATAATTATCATGTTTTCCTTGGATTATAGACAGTGTTGCATGGACATGGACATGAGAATTGGATACGGACACATTTCACAAATGTTTGAATTGTCAAGAGGGGAGAAAAGGAGATATGGGGGCACATAGCAACATAATTTTAATTAATATATACATCTATGTTTCATAAAAGAAAACAATAAAACATTAAAATACATATATATTTGCATAAAATATATTGGAAAACGTTAAAAGTTCTCCAATGTGCATATCTTTCATTCTAACCGCGCAATTAGCTTAAGGATTTTAGACAAATGAAATTTTGCAAAGATGTTTTAATATGTGCATTCTTGATAAATTTTAAGAGAAACAAAAACTCACTTCAACATTATTATAGTGGGCTGAACTCATCTTTGGAGTCTAGCTCTACCAATTTTAAGAAGCTGCGATAATTCCTTAGGTATCCAACTGCCTGATACATATCCAATTTGGATATAAATGCAACACAGATTCCAGGAGTTTGATTAGTCCACAGGTAACACAAATTATATAATACAGGCTTTCTTGAACTTTAGAAATTTGTCTGTGTTTCTTTCTTTGCTTTTCTTTCACGTGTCTTCTACCTTTCTTTCAACACACTTTAACATATTGTTTGTCCTTGAATTTTTTTAATTATCTTTGCCTTCTAGCCATTTATCTACCAATGCAGTGCTTTATGTGGCTTCTAAAATTTGCTTCAGGTCCAGCTTCGCTCGCTTAAATTATCAAGGATTTTACACTATAGTCTTGGAGAAGGGTGATAAAATCATATCTGTGGCATCCATCAGGTAAAGACTTAAAAGATGGACTGAGATCTCCACAAAGGACATTTTTATAAATAGCTCATGAATTTTAGCGCTGCAACTAGTTTGACATGTATAGCTTCATTTTCAGCTTCATGAATCTGTAAGTCTTATATTGCATTTTTAGGTCATGTACACTTACATAGCAATTTGGTTTCACTTGTTTATTAGTCAGAGATTTGGGGGTGAAAGTAGTCAACTTTCAAAGAGGGTGCATGCTGTTCAGTATGTGGAAACATTTTCTATTGCAATGTGGCGGAGGTAATCTTCTCTCTATTATGTGGAGAGAACCATGAATCAAAATGGTGGATTGAGAGGATAATACATTCTTTACTATAAAAGGGGTACAAATGATGAGAGGTTAAGATCTCAGAGGCTCATTTACTTAATTTCTTGCCTTGAAGTGTGGAATTTGTGTAGTGCATCAATGAATGAGGTTTTGACGAAGAGTATTATGAGAATTTATAATTTCAAAAGCATTCAGTAGTTGAAGAAAATGAGTGCATAGGTCTCTAAGGTGTTAAAGTTCTTGGAGATAAGAAGGATAAAGTGTTTTGGACTTTTGAACCCTTGATCTTTCTGTGTACATGTCGAGCTTCATATCCATCTTCATGTATCTAAAGTCTGACTGCTTTATTAGGTCCAGAACTTCAAGTGATAACAAGAGCAAAGCTTCATTTTGACATAAATGTCTAAAGTTGGTTCTAGAACCAATTACTGGTTGCCTACCCCTAGTAACAGGAACCTTCTACCCAGGATGCTACATGTGTTTCAGAATCTTTCAGAAAACTTTTACTTCTGAAGTTCTTCTTCTAAATTATTTGTGATCACTTTCTTGACTTGTAAATGTATCTGCTTTTGCACCAACTCTTACTTTAGGTAACTAAGCTCAACCAATTTATGAATCCCTTAAGGTGCGGCTCAATGATTTGATCAATACCAGAAAATAATTTATTAATTAACCTTGAATAAAATTCTTTTAATTTTGGTTAAGATCAGGCTATAGAAAGTGTTACGGGATGTGAGCTGAGTGTGGAGAAAGGGAGGATTAGTTTGGACATTTTAGCTCTGCCTGAAGGAAAATGAGAGGGCCAGGTCCAACCTGATCTGACATGGAGCATTAATGATGGGGAAGAGATGGAGGGAGAAAGGGTTAGAGAGGGCATCCCCATTCAGGTTGGTGGCCGTTGCTTGTCAAGGAGGATAGGGAATGAGAGAGTGAGGGTAGGAGGGCTTTTTTTTTTTTTTTTTTTTTTTGTTGGGGGTGGGGGGGGGGGGGGGGGGGGTGGGGGTGGCGGTGGGTGTAGAGGGGTGTTGTGGGGCTTCGACTGAGAGGGAGGAAAGACTTCTGGCTGGAGATAGGCAGAGAAGGGTGGGGTGGGGGTGGCTTCGCCTGGTAGAGAAGATGGAAATGAGAGACACATGCCTCAGGAGCCTGGGAGGCTTGCTGCTGGTGAATGGAGGGTGAGCATCAAGTAGAGAAGGGAAAGAATGATTACCCTCTTAATATTAGTTTCCCTTCTAATTTTAAAAAACATAATTAGTGCTTTAAATGTATCATATTTTACTATATCTTTTATGGGGCCCACTCAAAATCTGGTTGGGCAGGCCTGGCTAATTTTGCACAGGTTTGTTGCCACTTTGATATGGTATTCATGTGATTCCTGATTCCTCTTTTGGTGCTTACAATTTTGTTCTGTTGTCTTTTTAGCTTGCCTTAGAAGATATCCTTCTTCCTCCGTTTATAGGTTTCTAAGCGGAAATGCACATTACCGTCATGTCGGATGGATGAAAATATCTTGAAACTCAAGCATGGTTGTGTACTATTCTTGTACCATGCTTATCACAAAATGAACAAATAATCTTTCTTTGCCCAGACTACATTCATCCCCATTTGTTTTCTTGCAAGTTGCAGGACCATTTCCTTCCAAAATAATTGTGTTTAAAACCACATGCAATTACATCATTTATTAGCAGAATGACATTTTCACCATAACTATAGCTGCTTGTCCTGAATATGGCATGCTGACCTTTATTTCTCTGCAGGGTGCATGGAGTCACAGTGGCAGAGATGCCTCTGATTGCAACTTGCAGTGAGCATCGTCGCCAAGGAATGTGTAGAAGGCTGATGGATGCTGTAGAAAAGGTACTTTAACTTTTGCAACAGTTGTCATTGGCTAAAATAACCAAAGAGAACATGATTCTTGCATGTCCTTCCGTTGTGTATCTGCGGGTTGGCCCACAAGCTGCACATAGATTAAGCTTGGTCACCAATGCAGAGTTGGGCATTGGACTTCCTCCTTTGCTATTCAGAGCCTGTAAAAAATGCATTTGGGAACTATTTAATAACCTTTCTCTGTAGCTGCATCTTAGTGTATCAGTTGCCCCAGTGGTTATTCAGAACTTCATGCTGTAGTTCTGATTCATGATTCTTGAATGCTACTGGACCAGTACTAGGAAGAAGCATTTTTTCTTCTTTTTTTAGAAGAATATCTTTGAATAACTTATATGCTGTGGCTTGGTTCATGTACAAAGTTCTATGGAAAATCTCTGATTTGCTAATGTTAGCACAAACTTAAGTGGTAGTTGTTGACAAAGTGGACCTGTTTTCAGTGGGAAGTGGCTGATATGGTTGAAAGCAACCAAGTATGAGGAGTTTTCTCAATGTTATACACATTATCTTTTCCCTTTTTGTTATAGCTCTACTCAAACTCTGTAGAAGTATGTGGTGCTTTTAGCTATGCTGCCTGTCTCCTTAGTGAAAGCTACTATTATAAATTGTCTTTGTTAGACTATAAGTGATTCCTTTTCCTGTTCTTTCAAATATAGACTTACCTATTTGTTTGACCTTTTGGGAGTAGATGCTGAAATCTTTCAGAGTGAAGGCACTTGTATTATCAGCAATTCCAGAACTGGTCAACACATGGGTGTCGGGTTTTGGATTCAAACCTATCGATGATTATGAGAAAAAATGGCTCGATCGTATCAATTTAATGCTGCTTCCTACAACATCATTATTGATAAAGAGCTTGGATGGAGCTCCAGCTGAAGCATCAGGTATTGATCTCTGTCCGCATAGCACTTTATGATTCTGCTGTGATGTTTTTTATCTTCTTACATTTGATTTGTATTTAACTCGCATGGAGTTATCTACATGATAACTATTTCATAAAGTGTGCTTGATCTAACTTATAAAATCTTTTCAGAAAATGCTGGAGGGGAAAGTGATTTGTATCATGGTAATCTAGGGGATTCCAATGAGATGAATGATAGTGAGGCTGGAGAACAGGATGCTGAAAATGCTATAGTTGAACCAGATGCAGTATCTGTACTCACAAAAAGCATATGATGCAGTGAGCAGAACATCCTGTGAACCCTATTTTTGCTGCTAGACCTTGTGAATGTGCAGTCTTCACAACATTGAATCATTCAGCTCAGGGATCTGAAATCACTAACATGTATGAGATGGATCAGTACCATTCAACAGAACATGCTGTCATTTTCACCAGATGTAAGTTGCCCCTGTACCTACTGCTTAAGATTCTTGTTCTGGCTCTTTTTCTTCTCCAGTTTCAGTTTATGAAATTCCTCCTAACTCTTGCTCCGGGGAACTGAAGGCATCATCAAGGATGCAGAACAGAACACTGATTATCCATGTATATTTTGAGGTTGGCGAAATGCTGTGAAGAGTTAGCAGACGGGCTTCTGGAAGTGATGAAATTCAACAGAAATGCTTCATTGATGTTTTGAGTTTCTTAACTGGACAAGCGGCAGAGAAACATATTTTGGTACTTCAGTGACTCAAGAACCTGCAGCAATTGATTAATTCAGGTTGAGATTAGTCCAATGTTAGGAACATGCACTTAGGAAAAAGCTAAGGAAGCCAATATGACTTACTGGCAAACAAGTTTTGCTTGAAAGGATGACTGCATATGACTGATTTGACTCTACTGAAATGGTAAACCTTCAGAGAAACTGTCTGTAAATATGTTTTTTTGAACTTTGAAAATGGAAAAATGAGTAGTCCTCTATTTGTTCTCTTGAGGAGTGCAGTGAACATTGTGCTTTAACCAATTGGCAAAAAAAGTTTCATCTGCAGAGGCACCAGGAGACTGTAGTTGATTTTGTTTGCCATACTGATACTGAAGGTCCAACTGTTTCAACTGGCTCCAGTCAGTGGCTGTTCAACTTTATCACCAGCCAGAAGTTCTGCAATCACAGTCATATAAAAATGGAAGAAAATAATGATTGTTAAAGGAGCCGCTTCAAAATGATTTTTTTTTTTGATGAATTATTTAGAGAGACCTATTCCGAGGCAATTGATTGAGTTGTCCTTCAGGTGTATGTCAACTGGATAGGCTAACTAATTTGTCTTCTGTGATTGGACTCAGCAAAAACAGCAAAAATCAATCCAAATTCAATTCTTGCTTTTTATTGTTCACATCTGCTTATTTTTCTGTTAGATGGTTTGGAGTAATTTCATTCTTAATTCTGCATAGGGACTGCAGTAGTTCTGTGTGTGTTGTAAGTCTAAATTTTCAAATTGTGCTTATGATTTCTAGTGCAGTGGAGATGGTGAATATCAGTTTGAGAATGGGGCTTTACAACTGAAGAAAAATAATATTTGTTTTTCATCTTAAGACAATCAGATGCAGTGCTGATTGTCATTTAGGATTTAATCAGGTTAAGAAGCAACGTTGACAAAAGGACTTAGAAATTCAAGAAACTTTGTAACTTCAGCATTGGAAGTAGTCTGGGCTGGCTGGGAGTCTTCAAAGTTGGGGGAGACAAATTGTTATTATCTTCTCGTATGTTTGGTAATATCATGACAGGAATTTGCTTTTGCTTATTTGGTTATGATAAGGAACTTTGTTCTTCGATTGTCGAGGGCTCATTCTACTTCAATTAGTTGCTGTCAAAGATTCCTTGCCTTCATCAACCATTTTCTCTTTAAGTAGTTTTATTGATTTTGTTGGAATGGAGCAGAATTTAAACTCTAAAGAGCATGCCTATTTTCTGAAATAGCAGGTGACCTTGATGCAATGAGCACAATCAGATAAATTGGTTCCAAAAAGTGCTGTAGCTATGGCTCTTAGCGGGATTCTTTTTTTTTTTTTTTTTTTTTTCATTTTTTTCTCTCCAACTCCTTTCACCTTTGCAAGGAATAAGGCCCTGTGGATGATTCTTTTGGTCAGGGAGGTGATCTGTTTAAGCTTTACAAATATGAATCTTGGATGAAACCTATTGTTATTATTAATATTATTTAGTGGCACTCTGTGGTCTATTTGCTTTCTGTCAATGTGTATATGCAGCTATAATATTGCATAATATACTAGTTCAGTTGTCTGGATAGAAAAAATTTCCTGATTTGTCTCTATTGCATGCATGCATTTGCTGCATTCAGAAAAGATAATGTTCCCAGTGTACAATTCAAGGCCCGGTATCTTACATCAGCATCTATAAGATTGGCTTAAATTGTAATATGATCACCTAGGTTTGGTAAATTAGCATGTGTGATGGAATGTAATTGTTGAGGATGATTGTTGAGTGCTGAAAAATAACATATATCTATGAATTATTTAAAATTTTTATTATTTCAAGTTTTCCCCTTTCATTGCCAACAATGGTTTTGATGTTTGTATGACAACCTGATGTAAGTACTAAGTAGGTTGTGGGCGTGGGTCCTTAAGGGGGCCGGGTGCCTATTTCTTTTTTCTCAATATTTTGCTAGTATCAGGTGACTTGTTTCATCAGTTAAGAGTCAATAATTTGCCATAAAATTTATTAGTGCGATTTTACCATCCACATGAGATAAGAGATCTCTAACCATTTGTTCTTATTATTGCTTAGTACTCGACCATTGGACTTGTGTTTGCATTTTAGACTTGTGTTTGCATTTAATGCCGATCTCATGATAATGAAATATGTGTGTTTTTTGCATTGTTTTGAACCTGATTGTTTGTTTGCACTCAGCTACTCCTGTGAAGTAACCTCTTGCTGTTTGTTTCCATATCTTTGCACTTTGGCTTCAGTAGTATGTGCCTTTTAGTTAAAAGCTTTTATTGAAGTAAATTACTAGAGAGTAGAGACAAAAGGTCAGTCCTAATTTTTGGGAACTTAACGTAGTATCTTGAGTATGTTTATTTACGTAGTAATGTTGCTTTTGAGCTTACTAAAGTGATGACATGAGAAAATCCTTGACATGCAGCTTGATGATTATAATAGAGAATGTCATAAGCTAGGTCCCATGTAGATAACCTGCCAGGTCCTTGCGCACAGGACAACATCCTATATTGTACTCATCCCAATATTAGAGGCTTGATGTGGCCCACTTGTAACTTAATTGTTAAAGATAATTTAAGATAATTAAGATGATAATGATAAAGATAGACTTTAAAATAAGAACTCCACTACTATTATGATTCTGTGATGGAAGTTGTGTTAATCTAAAAGAGTTTCTGATCTAGCCTATAAATATAATCTGTGACTCTCTATCTGGAATAGATATCGAGTTCCTCTAGCATAGACGAGAAGAATTTTTTTGCAGCATTTTTTTGCAGGGTAGAAGCAAGGCAAATCCGTCTGATGGATTCATCTTCTGATATTCCTATAATGTTCTTGATATTTGATTCATTTGGACTTGAACAACAATGGCTGAAGGTATGATTTTTCCGCATTCAAGATCAAATTTCCTGCATCCCATCATCTTGCTTTTAGTCCTCTATGCTTAATCCTTTATGCTATGACAGAGAGCTCAAGGAATGCAGGGGTGGAAGTGAAAAATTATTCACTTGGATATATCCTCTCTTTGTTGGAAAAGAGAGGATATATACTATCACAGACATGAGCAGAAAATCTGGTGTCTTTTGGGGCCTTTGATATTCCTACAAATATCCGTAATGTGCAAGAGCAGCAAGACAAGCCTTTGACCTCTGTTTGCTTTCACCAGCCTTACCATGTTGATTCATGCCATGACTCTCAGACTATTTATAATTTGTAACAAGAAGTTATTATACAGTGGGAGTGGAGAATATACAAAGTGAATTTTCTGCTTGCAAACATGACATTTTGGATTAAAGTCTGCAAGGATAATTTTGGCTTTATTAAGGCTATTACAAAGTTCATAAATTAGCTGAGTTGGAAGATAACCAATATATGTATAAAATGTCTATTATGTTACATTATGTATTGTAAAAGATTGTAAACAACTTGTGACTGATACTAGTTACAATTGGAAGATGACCGTACAAGAGAGAATCTATCAATCCTAGTCAAAATGAGTGAAAAATTCCTTATCTCAATTTTTCTTCTGGATAAAAAGTTTCCTAGTTTTATGCTAATAATACGCTTACATAGAATGCTTGTTTCATGTTTCCTACACTTGTTGGAGAGATTAAGTCACAAAGCTAAATGCTTACTGTTTCATTATTCCTCTCAAGATACTTTAGGCTTCCTTACAAATAGAATATATTCAACTCATTGAAAGCTTCTCCATTTTTTTTTGCCATTTTACTTGAAGATCCCATCTCATCCAGCTATCAGTACGATATATCTTTTTCAACCATAGAATTCTTATACATTCGCCAGATTATTTCTCTGTGGAAAGCTTCCATTCCGTTTCCACCACCAGATTCAGAAAGCCTTTTCTTTATTTCCTCAGCAAATAGGTACTGGATTGTCGATAGGGACCACTTGATTAGCTTAGCTCATCTTAGGAATATTTTCTCCTTTCAATTATAGATTTTCTTTCCTCTTTTGCTTAATTTTTCCCTCTTGTTATTTTTCACACTTTTTTCCTAATTAATTGGTGGTTTGTGCTATTTAGCTTAGGGTCCTGGGTAGCTCTCCAGGAAAAGCTCCAATTCTTTCCTTCTTTTTTTCTGTGGAAAAGTATACTGTCCTCTTGCATCATCTAATTTAAGTCCACCAAAACAGGAGAGAGAAAAAGACTTAATTGTTGCGGACAAAGAAAGAAGAAAAGCCATAAAGCCTTACCATGCACATAAGAAAGAAATTATCTGCTACTAGATGTTCACATGATATGACTTGTTGCAAGGCTTTGACAACTTGCCAATTAAATTAAGATGTGCTTCAGAAAATCCACAACCTGACAAGTGATAACTCAAAGCCTGTTAAAGTTGCTCATTTGAATATATCCTCCATTAATTAGGAAAATAGGATGTGTTCTCGTTCTAACTGTAAATTGCTCATGATAGATGAACTGTGTCAATATACAAGAGGCCAGTTGATGCCAGCTATTTATAACAAAGGAAGAAAGTTAGTGATGACATAGATGAACATTATAAGGAAGATAGACATATTTGTGGTATTGCTTAGAGAAGCAGTGTTGAAGTAGTTGCACAAGATGGTGTCAACAAGAGTGGCATGGAGAGTTTTTTGGCAGCTGAAAGGGTTGGGAACATTGAAGCTTTAACATCTGAATTGGAGCAGGCATCTGCAGCGAAGCCAAGACTCAGCCTTCAGATGTCTCTCTACTTCTTCTGAGGTGGCAGCTTCTTGATCCTTTCATCACTCTTGTGTGCATTAACAAAAAATATTGGTGTTCTGAGAGAGGGAAGGGCACTGAGACCTGTTAATAGTGCTGTATTTGTTCTGAATGAAAGAAAGAATTCCATCTTGGTGGACAATATTGTGGAAAAAGAACTGGAGCAGGCATACACAATGAAGCCAATAAATGGTTCTGCTAAGAAAGCATATAAGAGGTCCAAGAAAATATCAGAAACTGAAGCTACCGAAATAAGTGGGCAGGAAGAATTCAGTATACTGAGATGGGTGTTGACTTCAGGATGCATAAAGCAGCAAAAGGATCTTGAAAAGCACCATAGTTTTGAAGCTGCAAAAATTGAAATAATGCACTCATCTGAAGCACCAGAAATTCCTCTGGAAAAAAAAAGGCACAAAAGAAGCATGTCAAACCAGAAACTAAAGCAGCAAGGCAGTGTGGCAAGAACAAGAAGCGCGATATAACTATGCATTTGGAGGATGCACCAGGAAGTAATATCTTAAATTTAGACAGGTGTCTATGATCATACATGCTATCTACACCAAGCAACAATTTTCTACTTGAATCTTTTCTTTATTTGCTAAAACCTGGTAATTGTATCAAAAAATGCACTGTAACACAGTGACAAGTTCATCATTCCAAAATAATTCGGTAATATTGACAACTTTAGAATTTGAAGAAAAACATCAGGAAATTTAAAGGAGTTTGGAAAAGTTAGAAAATCAAAAACTAGAAAATAAGAAAATAAGTTTCTAATCATGTAATGTTATGTAAATAACATGCAATGATTTTTCAAGAGAAAAAATCTTGAGAATTAAACATTTTTGAAATTTAATAGGACATAGCCCCAAGTTTGATTTATTAGTGCCCTTTTATTATTGAATATCACATTGAAGGCCTAGGGGGCAAGGACAAAAACTTTGTGATTTCCTTGAACTACCTATAGTAGATCATCATGAACTATTTTTTTTTGCTGAATGATCATGAAGGTCCATTGCAAAGCTTTCTTACAGAGGGAAAAGAAGAAGGCTAAAGGTTTTTTTCCTCATTTTAAAGACAAGGAACGAAGGACAATAAAACATATTCCTAGGTTAAAAGACTAGATGCGGGGTCTTGGAGTGTGGATCCTCCCTATATAACCAATGTTTATCAAAATTTCCATTTACCCCAAGTCCAAGGCACCTATCACAAATATGTACCATCCACATATCCCAACATCCACAACTCCAACTGCCTTTAATCACTTTGGATCATGAAGCATCCACTCCTATGACTTCATATTGCAACTAAAACTTTGAAAATCTAGTAGACTGATTATTCCTCTTTCATTTGCAAATCAGCAAATTACCCACACAATAATTCGATCATCTCACAGCTCTCCAAAAATTCTCATTTTTTTAAAAAATTATTCCCAAATATTTTGACTATACCATGCAGCACATATTTGAAGCCAACTCATATAAAACCTAAATACCTAGGGGGATATTTTAATTCTTAATAAATGGTCAAATTATTCAAGTCCAACAAAACCATAATGGAATTCATAGCTGGTTATCCAGCATATAGCAAAGGCAAAGTTGTAAGGACAAATCAAGAAAAAATAATTTGGAGAAAAAATTGTTTACATATTATAGGAACTTTTATGAAAGGCTCAAAAATTCAACAAATGTATCCATACACATGTAACAAATTTGTCGTGTGCGGAGAAAAGGAGAGTAAAAGATAGGTATAGAGGGGGCAAATAGAATGCTTGTTATAGATTAAAAAGAACTATCACTAAAACATCAATATTTTAATCATGAAAAATACAAATAAAAGTTTGATCTCTTTTATTTCTATCTTAGATTAATTGGTATATTAATCTTGTAGCCAACAACTACTTTGAAAAAAAAAATGCATATAGATACAATAAAAGTTGAATATATTTTTCTACTTACAATATGAGATGGATCTGGCTGCTCTGCTTCTGGACTAAAGCTTTGAGTGTTGAAATAGCATCATAGACCGATTGAATGAGATTTTTAGGTATGGATGGTATGGGACGGATAGTAACATCGCAAAGAAGAGGAATCTCTCTGGCGGCCTTTGGGCATATCGATAGTTTAAGAGAGATGGTGATAGAATCATTTCTTTTTTTAGGTGTATAAATACTAGGAAATTTTTTGGGGCAAGCTTTCAAATACTTGCTTGATTTTATAGACCATTTTTTGATGCCTTGCTCATGCCCATGGCATGAATAAAGATGAGGAAAAAACATATGATGGTATATAGATTTATCGGATAGTTATGAATTCAATTATAAAAATTCTCTTGGATGTTATTTCTATAAACACTATTTAGGCAAAAGTTTCAAGCATATCCTTTTTTATGGACTCTGGACATGTTGATGCATAGATAAGGACAGTAATAGGGTTCATTTGGGGTAAGCTTCAAATGCTTGTTTGTTTTTAATGTTTGTTTCTGGATGCTTTGCTCATACTAATGGTATAAATAGCTTAGGAGAAGATAAGTATTGACATATAATTATATTCATCACAGTATTATTTTTAAAAAGAATTATCAATTTTAACGGCTATATGGCATTATATGTAGTTTTATTTGATAAGTATGGTGTAACCCAACAGATTCTCTTGGATATTATTAGAAATGCTTTATTACTCTGGAGTAGCATATCCTCTCTAATGGACTCATTGATGCTCGGAAAGGGATGGTCATGAGGTCATTTGGCTCATAGATTTATGGATGGTACCTGATATTTTATTTCTTGGGATAAGTTTTCAATTGCTTATTTGTTTCTATAGACGTTTCTTGATGCCTTGCTCATGCCAATGGCATAAATAAAATCTTCAAAAGGATATACATTGATGCATAATCTGATTCATTATTATTGTTGAAAATTTTTGTTGGTTTTGTACAATTTTATGGCAATAGTTATAAATCTAATCCATTATTGTTGTTGAAAAATTTTGTCAGTTCTGTGCGGTTATATGGCAATAATTATAATTATATAGATTTATTTTATAAGTGTGAATTTAATTCAATTAATTTTGTTGGATGTTATTTTTAAATGCTTTATTATCATACAAATTAAAGAATATCTTTCTTTTGCATATAAAAAGCATATCCTCTTTAACCGACACTGGGCAACTTAATTCTTGAAGAGGGATAGCCATCAGTTCATTTGGCATATTCATTTTTGTTAACCTTTCTTGATGCCTTGCTCACATTGATATTACGAAGAGCTTTGGATTGGATACACAACCACTTAATTGGATTTTTTATAGCACCACTAGAAAATATTTTCAGTTTTGAAAATTTTATAATGATAATTATTGTTTGTGGTTTTAATTATTTGATATGTATGAATTTAATTCATTGTTATTTTTGAATATTTTGTCAGTATATTGGAAATTAGTATTTCATTAGGATCCATAGCTTTAGATACTACACAGAGTAGGCGACAATGTGTTCAGTATTAAAACTTAAAAGTCAAGTATGGATTAAAAGATAGACCTATCAAAAATTCCAAGACTGGATCACAGTTGGGTAAAAGTATACCCAATTTGGAACAAATCCAACCCAATCATATTAAGGTATGAGATTATATTTTTTATAAACCTAAAGCTAAACCTAATTGGACCTAGACCTAGGCCTATTTTGGATCCACTTGCTGCATGGAACAAAACCTTTCTTTCAAGTTCTTAATAAATTAAAAAAATATATTTTTATACAATAAAATTTGGGTATACTAGCAATCAAGTGAATAAAATTTCAAACTTATCAATTTAGTCAATAAAATGGCTAAATCGATCAATTTCAAGAAAACGGGTTGATGGAGCTCAACGCCGTTTGTCCGATTTGTCATGTGACCCCACGTGCATGCTAATGAGCTTTGACATAGTGTAGAACTTGCTGACGTAGTCGGAAGATGCTGATGTAGCTTCTAATGTTAATGAAAATGATTGTTTGTGATTCAGATGAACGGCCAGAGCCCTCTTTTTTTTTTTCATCTTTCTGTCGTCCTCATCTAGGGCTTCAAGAAGCAAGCAAGATTAATGGAGATGGAAAGGAGAAAGTAAAGGAGAAGCCATTCTTTGCAGGTATGAACCCAAAATTCATGCTTTCTCCTTCTTTGATCCCTTCTAATCTATGGATGTAGTCATCTAGCTTTAGTCGGCCTCGTCATCAACAAGCAAGGTTTTACCCCCATCCCGACACTCCGTTCCATCTAAGAAGAACAATGTTGGTCAAAAAAAATGCAACTACGATGTTTTTGTTCGACAATGGACATCGTGGATTAAAGACAATCCTGGTAGGAGGTTTATAGGCTGCCCTAACTATCACGTAAGTATGTTTTAATAACCGAATGCCTGTTTCTCGAATGTTCATTGTTTTTCATTTATCAGATGGTTTGATTGTGTAGGATGAGGAGTTATATTATGGATACTTTGATTGGATAGACCTCCTATGTGTTCTCGATCAATGGTGGTGATTCTTAAATTACATGATGAAATTTAGATTTTAAAGAGAGAAAATAAAAATTTACGGACTTTTATAATCAAACAAGGCTTGCTGCAGCTGAGAATGAAGCAAATAGGCTTGTCAAGTTGAGGTGCAGCTAATTGAAAAGTTGCAGAAATCAAAAGCTCGACTTGAAAGATTTAGAAAAATAGCTCTGTTTACATTATTTGTATCAATAGCTGTATTTTGTGGGTAATAAATCTTTAATGTAATCATGATGTTAGTATGATGGTGTAATTTATGAAGTTGTAAATGTGCAAGGATAGTTGTCAATTAGATTGGGTATTTTTTGGTATGTTTAGAATGTTTGTCATGATGCCATATTAACTAAATTAATAGAAGACTAAAGCATTTTGATCCATTATTGCATTTACAGATTTTATTGTTTGGGTTTTTAGTGATCTCCATTAATTATGATTTTGTTCATATTATTATTGAGATGTTCAATAATTATCTGAATTTCATCTTCATCTACTATAATTAACCAGGCTCAGAGTTTTGAGGGCGCACCATCTAAGGATGAAACTAGCAATCAAAAGGTCTGGTTGCTAAAAAGAAGCATGTTGATTACTATTTTTCTCTTCTAGATCATGAGTTGTAGTGTAATTTCAGCTTTGGAGCCAATATCACTAATATTGAAGAAAACTCAGATCAATATCTGCATATACAGCTTCAAATAAAAAATTTTTATTGCTAGAACACTTTTAGATTGACAACAAAAGCAAGAATTAAGTCAAAACAACAACAATCTTTCTTGTCCAACTCAAACATTCATATAGTCACAATACTTACAATTTCATGATCGGCAAACATATATAGAGTTAAAACAACAAGATTCTTAGAGTCAAAAGCAAGAACAACTCTTAACATTCTTTCTTGGCCAACATATAGAGTTAACCAAACATCAACCAAGATCCAAAAATAGGATAGAGACTGCATGTTCACTGCTGTGATATTTGGCTTCACTGATTGGGAGTCCTTGACTCCATCATTGATATCTGACTACTGATAACTGTCCTCCTTTGTCAGTGTGTCCCTGTGGCAGTATCTCTTGTGTTGCAGTCCCTTGAGGTGCAATCTTTGGTAGAGTCCTATAAAGCCACATGTACAGATGTTAGGCAGTTGATGATTTAACATAAAATCGAATTCACCATAGTCTTTGTCTCACCTGTATGATGACATTAGATATAGAATTCACATTCACTCTGCACCTCTCAATCATATAAAATGTTTTACTTTGATCTAAAATATATATCCCATATCCAACAGGACTTTTGAAGCCTATATCACCCATTAAAAATTTTTTTTATCATGTTTTAAAGATAATGTAAAAATAAAATCAATCAATCCATTACCTTTTCTTTTTGCTTCTTCTTTTACTGTTCATTAATCACTAATTTTTGCTTTATACTGATGCTACCTTGCACCACAAATTTAAAAAAAAATGACTGAGGTAAGAAGTCAATTAGATAGTATAAAGAAAAAATCTTGGGAGCTATGAATTGATTTAAAGTAAATATATGCAAATATATATCTGCACTGTCTCTTGGGAGCAATGGACTGATACACTGCCTTTTTTATTACTTGAACATTTGAGAAACAGGATATCCGATTATTAAAATATACTTACATGATAGTTAGGGTAGCCTACAAACCTCCTATCAGGATTGTCTTTAGTCCACAATGTCCACTATCGAACAAACATATCACAGTTATATTTTTTTGGACCAACATTGTTCTTCTCAGATGGAGCGGAGCGTCAGGAATGGAGGTGAAACTTTACTTGTGGATGAAGAAACTGAAGTAAAGCTAGATGACTACATCCATGGATTAGAAGGGATCAAAGAAAGAGAAAGCATGCAATTTTGGGCTCATACGTGCAAAGAACAGCTTCTTCTTTGCTTTTTCCCTTTCCATATCCATTAACCTTGCTTGCTCTTTGAAGCCCTAGATGAGGATGATGGAAACATGGAAAAAGAAAAAGGGCTCTGGCTGTTCATCCAAATCACAAATAACCCTTTTCCATTAATATTAGAAAGCCATGTCAGCACCTTCCTGACCACGTCAGCAAGTTCTGTACCACGTCAAAGCTCGTTAGTGTGCACGTGGGATCATGTGACAAATCGAGCATATGGCGTTGAGTTCCGTTGGTCTGTTTTTCTGAAATTGATCGATTTAATTATTTTATTAACTAAATTGGTAAGTTCAAAATTTTATTCATCCGATTGCTAGTATATTCAAACTTCATTATATAAAAATATATTTTTTTCTTATAAATTTGATACTTTGAACCTATATTAGTGGCAAATTGTAAGGCATGAAGGAAATCGAACTTACTAGGTATAGTTACCGCTTGACACCTAAACTTGTACTCAATGCATACCTATTCTAAAGTTGATGAGCGTAAGCTGGAGCATGGGTTATTAATTATACTTTCTTATGCTTGTCCTTGGCTAGGAAGCTGCCCTTGCTGAAATATTGTGCAACAAGGGGGGTATCAATTGTTTAGTTCCTTTTGAGTTGACAGTTGTTTGATTAGTCATGCTAAGGGAACCTCAAATTTCATTTCACACTAGGGCAAATGCATGGCTTGCACACTAGTAATCTCAAGCAAGCCTAAAGGGAGATCACACAGCATAGATGGAGGCCATTCTTTGAAACAAGTCTAAGCTGCAATAATTCTATAGGTGCCACGAAATATAGATGAATGATTCTTGAGTATTATGTGCCTACATTGAATATAAACACACAATTTTACATCCTTCTAGGTTTCATTTCTATCTCTTGTGGACTACTTTTATTAAAAGTTATTCAAAAGGAAAAGCAAAGATCGGTGCATATTATTTCTTTCAAAATCAGCTGAACTACAGATGCATTCTCACTAGAAAAGAGTATTTGTCAAGTATAACAGAGGTGGACTATGCTCTTTTCAAGAGGAGATAGTACTCTACTCTTCTCGTTTCCAAAATCAATAATGGGACATCTAAATCAAGTATTCATACCGTTGATCATAATTTATGCCCCACTAAAAATGCCTAAATGATATTGATATGCTAGTGTTCTAAAGTACATGATAAAATTTTTAAATTGAGTATCTATCTTTTATATATATATACACAGAGAGAGAGAGAGAGAGAGAAATAATAAATTTGAATACTTAGATAATAAAACATGTTTTGATATGATTTTAGTTGTTTATGTTTTGCATACAATTGATACACATGTCAGAGATCATGAAAATATATGATTTTTAATTTTTAAACATTTTTAGTGATACAGAATAATGGTTTAGATCTTTAGTTCAGATGCGTTATATGGATTTCGAAATTGAGAGTAGATACCTTCTCTGCCCAAGCTAAGTGTAGCCCATCACAACATAGCATATATTATCAACTGAAGTGTATATTTGCACTCAACTAGTTCATCAACTGGGCATTAGCTGATGGGTGTGCAAAATTTGCAATGTAGATTGCAAAGAGAGATACTCATATTGCCTTGGATGGTTCCAAATCTTCAGTAATGCTATCAAATCTCATCCATGATAGAATTGCCCAAGTATCAAAACTCCTCACCAGCCTACTTCACCATGGTCCTCCGAATCGCAAATAAGTTCAGTTGATCGAAGATAAGCTTTGGGTTGTTTAAGCCAGGCCAAAAACATGCAAGTATGTTGCTCAAGCAGTTCATGAGCCCCCCCCCCCCGCTTTTTTTTATATTTTTTTTCTTTTCTTTGAAAATAAATGTGCCACATTTTAAGCAGACCTGTTCTTTGTTGCCCTAACAAAATACTGAACCTTGAGCACCGCCGACGAAGGATGAGCTGGAAGCAGACCGTAACATCGAGCCGAGCCCACCATTGCGTTGAAGCCCATTTATAAGTATCTTCCTCTGTGGGCCCATCGTTGAAGTAATCCCACCGGTTGGGCCGCTGTCAGCGTTAATTCCTCACGAGAGAACCAAAATACTAATTATTCCGTCCTCCGCAAAAGCGGCAAAATCCTAATACCCCCGGTCCGTTTCCTCCTCCATCCAAAACCCTAATCCCCAATTCTCGTCTCCCTTCTCCTTCTCCTCCGCTTCTTTTTCTTCTTCGATTCTTCATGAACTCCAGTAGAAGCAGCAGGGAAAGCTATGCACAAGCTCTGGCGCGGAAGCACAGCCCATGGCCCTGTCCTCTGCACTGTGGACTGGCTTGAATCCAAGGCCTCTCGCGCGCTTCCGAAGGTCCCGCTTTTCCACATTCTAATGCCAGCCCTCCGCCTCCGCCCTACCCCTTCCGACGCTCTTCTTCGCGGGAGCCACGGTCAACAGAGCCATTCTCCAATCTGGCGCTGTGTTCTTCCCCGGCAAGCTCGGGCCCCGCCCTCGTCCCCGTCGCTGCGTGGCGGCAGGGGGAGGAGCTTCAGGGCGGTGGAGGCAGTGAGGAATCGGGAGAAAAGTGGGAACTTGGAGGGGTCTGGTGAACAAGAGAGGAAGGAAGAGGATAGCAGCGGAGAGGAGGAAGATGGGGTCGTCGAAGAGGAGAGGAATTCCTCCAGGGCGTTGCAGCAAAGGTCGTCGGAAAACCGCAGCAGGGTGGTGGAAAGGAGAGCTAGGAGCGGAGGTTCCAATGCCCCACCCGTGGGGAGTCTGGAGCTCTTGGAGATTCCTGGAGTTGGGCCTCGCAATCTCAAGAAGCTGGTGGATAAAGGTTTTCAACGAGTGGCCGAACTCAAACAACTCTACAGGGATAAGGTATATTCTTTTCCTTCATAATTTCCAATTCAGTACCTGCACTGGCTTGCTGCATTATAGGATTTTGTTGAACTTTGTTTCTATTGTGAGATAAAAATAAAATTTAAGCTTGAATTATTGAACAGTTTATGTGCCTACTGGTTCTGGTGGTATTTTTAGTTTGTCACTGCAATATAAATAGTTGCTGTACCTGTCTTTTGCATCTGTAGGCAGGCAGAAATAGTTCAAGTGTGGTAAAAATTAACAAGACAATATAATGGAGATTTGGCTCCACAGAGTTACAATCTTTCGTGCCATTTTAATGGGTAATTCCCGCACTGAATTTTCATATCATCTTTTGTGGTTTTCATGTTAGACCGTGGCCCCTTTTTGTGTTTATGTGTTTTAAGTTGCTCATATAACCTTCTGTCCAGTCATTTACGTTTTCTCATAGGACTCTTTACAGAGAGGCCCTCATATTTATGTGAAATGATGCTTAATTTTCGGAATTATTGGTTTTAGTGAGTTGTTGTTTTCTGCATTTGACTTTCGGATAGTACTTTTTCTCTTGGATATGCATCTAGTGAGAATTTTTTTTTCCTTTTTTTTTATGTTCATTACTGCAGTTCTTTGGGAAATCTAGCCAGAAGATGGTTGAATATTTACAGAGCTCAGTAGGAATTATTCACAAGAACCATGCAGAGAGCATAACCTCCTTTATCAAAGAAAGTGTGGATGAAGAGTTGAAAGAGGAAACTGCTGAATCTGATGGCAAGCCTATACAAAGGAAACGACTCACTTTCTGTGTTGAAGGAAATATTAGTGTTGGAAAGACTACTTTCCTGCAAAGAATAGCTAATGAAACTATTGAGTTACGTGATCTTGTAGAAATAGTACCCGAACCTATCTCCAGATGGCAGGATGTCGGTCCTGATCACTTTAATGTACTGGATGCTTTCTACGCAGAACCACAAAGGTATGCCTACACTTTCCAAAATTACGTGTTTGTGACAAGGGTCATGCAGGAAAGAGAATCTGCTGGTGGAATAAAACCCCTCAGGCTAATGGAAAGAAGTGTTTTCAGTGATAGAATGGTAAGCATAATATTAATATTATATGTGATCTGGAGACAATAATATTTTCTTCTCAATTGTACCATGTTTTCAGTCAAAGTCACATCCAATTTATTGTCTAATACTTGTTTTTTAAATTTTGGAACCTGTATGTTGATCCCAACATGCAGGTTTTTGTGCGTGCTGTTCATGAAGCCAATTGGATGAATGAGATGGAGATTAGCATCTATGACTCATGGTTTGACCCTGTTGTGTCATGTCTTCCGGGACTCATCCCTGATGGGTTCATTTATCTTAGAGCTAGCCCTGATACCTGCTACAAGAGAATGATGCTCCGTAACAGGGCAGAAGAAGGTGGTGTCACCTTGGATTACTTGCGAGGCTTACATGAGAAGCATGAGAGTTGGCTGTTCCCTTCTCAGAGTGGAAATCATGGTGTGCTGTCAGTCAGTCAGCTACCATTCCATATGGATAGCTCCTTGCATCCTAACATAAGAGATCGTGTGTTCTATTTGGAAGGTGATCATATGCATTCAAGTATCCAGAAGGTAAGCCTTCTGTCAGGCATTTCTTAGGATCAATTCCACAATGTGTTTCTGATGGAGTTTTCTTATCCTTGACTAGGTTCCCGCTTTAGTGCTGGATTGTGAACCCAACATTGACTTCAGTAAAGATAGTGAAGCTAAAAGACTGTAAGCAGTTACCCCCCGTCCCTCCTCTTTCTCTTTATATCTTCATAAGCACATTGATACACTAACTTAAGTTTGCTTCTAATGATTTTTCCTTAGTTTATGGTAATTTTTTTATGCTGTTGTGAATATTCTTGTTTTGTATTCCAACTTGGATCATTTTCTTATGTTTTGAGTTTTATACTGTATGTAGTTCTCTGTTGTATGCACATTTTTTGACTAAAGAAAAATCTCTAGTTATATGAACATAAAAGCATGAGTTATAGATATTAATAATTATGATGTGTTGATTAAAAATTCCAAGTTTTGGAATAATTAAAGGTACATCAAGCTAGGCAAAATTTTTTGAAGCATACCTTATTATTCCCAACAACTAAAGTGTCACTTTTGTTCAGGTAGGCTTGAATTCAATTTTTCTATGTTAGATTTGCCTGTGGATATCTTTCAGTTTGGTTGGAATCAAGGTTTGCTATCCTGACACAGGGCCGCATACTGGTGCCAACCTATTACTGTGTTGGTATGGGTTCGGTTCGGCATACCGAGTGTTGGTATGCGCCCCATACTACATACCAATGTTGAACCAGTACGGCACCGTACAGTGCGGCAAACGTTGGTTAGAATACTTTTGATGTGCTAGTGATTTTCAATTTTGAAATATCAATACTCTGGCTTGTGAGCTGCAGAGTTACATGGCTATCTATGATAAAATAATACTTCAGATCTTTTTCTACAATCATAGCTCCTCATGGGAAAAAGCAACTTTGCATACTAGTGTCTTCCCAAAAGAAAACTTGATACCATTCCTCTCTGTCAATTAATGATACAATTCCCATTTGTATATGCTGAAAAATTCCTTGCCGAACTTGTTATTAGTGGGCCTAAATTTGATTTTTAAGCTGGACCTAGGCCTAAACCCATCCAATAGTAGGTGAAGCTCAAACCTGTATGCTAGCCCAACCTTCATTCAATTTAAGGTTACAGCATTTTAATGGATCTATTTTATTTTCCATTTTGGTGCATCTTTTGTCTGATTATATCACATATACAATTGAGCGATATTCAGGATTTCCTGATATATAGCAGCATGAAATCTTTATCTATTTCTTGACTTAGAATTAAGGTTTCAGCATGGTAGTACTGACTCATTATTTGATCAACTCTTTATTTGTTTATTTACTTTGAAGTGACAAGGCTGTTTTTTGTCGATAATGACATGTATCAGTTGGATGCTTCATAAACACATGAGTTCCATCTTAACTACATGGATCTTAGGACTGAATTATGCATATCTTCAAATAATATTAGATTTCAAAGTTTGTCTAAGTTTTTAAAATTACCAATTCTCTTTCCATGGATGATTACTTAATTTATCAACATGCCAAAATTATTAGTTCAAAAATATGCAATATTTGTAAACAGATGAGTCTTGAGTCATCTGATCAGTTTTCAGTTTACTTGAGATTTTTTTTTTTTTTTTGATTGATCTCATTGCTTGTTAGCACTAAAAAGTGAATTCAGATTGAATCCTATTGACGGTATGCAAGCCCAAATTTTGTTAGTAAAATAGAAAAGATTAAAAAAGTTGGGCTAGGGCAATCAAGAATCTATATGATAAGTCACACTCTACAGCATTTACAATGCCATGAAAAAAAAAAAAAATCGATTGTTAGTTATTTGCTGGCTAGGCTCCAGAAAAGGATACAAGATCTCCAGAAGTGCTGTTTGGATTGGAAATTTAAGCGTTCAAAATGGATACATTTCTTAGACATGTGATGAGCAGAGATAAGGAATTGTTTCTTGGTGGATTAAGCAGAGTAATATGCAATGCCGTATGACCATTTAATATAGGAAATACTTGTATGAAGATGATTAAATTAACAATGTTGCATCCAACTAATGTTGAACACTCAGACCCAGGGCACCTGCGGTAGGTGTTCAGTTGGATATCTGGTAAAACAAAGATATTTGCTTGTTAGAGGCATTCACTTGCTGGGCTAATGTAGTTGAGAGGTGATCGAATGGTATTTTCATACATAACGATGACTGAATGTGTTGAAAGAAAGAGGTGTGGATGTGTGTTGAAGGAGCAGAAAAGTGAGAATAAGAGGTGGAGACTTGGGAGCACTCTGTGGAGGGGTTTAACAAAACCTTGACTTGACATAATCTGTTCTCTGAGGATAACGGTGAAGCAAGTGATAATCACCCTAATAACATGGCAAAGCTGTGGATTTTGATGTCATGTTTTGATCCTTACTTCATTAAAGTATGCATGCCGCAAGTTTTCTGTATAATATTGCAGCAACATGGTGGGCTGGACTCTGATATCTGACTCATGAAAGCTTGATATCTATCCTTTGTCTCCGATGCTTAATCTGTCTGAGATGGGATGCTACTTTACATAGTTCATTTACAGCAATAGCTTATTTATTGGGGGTAAGGCTTGATAATTGTGTTTATTGTGTATTTTCTTCTTATGCTGACAACTAACATGTAGCGTCCTTGATACAACGGCCAACTTTTTATTAACGTAATTCATTTAATTATTCTCTCCAGGTATGCCCGGCAAGTTGCAGAATTCTTTGAGTTTGTGAAGAAAAAGAAAGAAGCTTCTCCTTCAGAAACTGCTACTGATGGAAAGAACAAAATCCAACAAGTAGTGCTTCCTGCCAAAGAGGGTCTGTGGGTCCCAGAAGGCAGTCGTTTCCCAGAATCTGCCCTAAAATCTCTGGACTTCAGGAGAGCCATGTCATTCCTCTCTGGTTAGCTGCTGCTCCAGCAATCAATCAATACTCTTGCAGATATGCAAGAAGTCTTATTCAATGAGATGAAGGATTTTAGTAATCTGGAATATGGCTCATGTTCTAGACACGTGTCATGTTGATTCATCTGGAGCTAGTTTTGGCTCCAGAAAGATACTAGGTCCATGATGGAAGAATGTTAACTTGTAGAAAATCTGGTGTTTGTGTCAATGTAACATGGTAGGAGTTGTCGTCTTGCATGTAAATGATTTGATGTTGTATGGTTATGGTAGTTCTAATGGTTGACATCTGCTTCCAAAATCCTAATTTTGCTTGAGATGCATGATGTCATTAATTTGGTGACTAGTTTGATTTGGGTTAGCATTGGGTTATAATTACACTTCCTGATGGACACATATCAGAGAAGGAATGGAAGTGTGTTCTAGGACACTGAGGAATACAAGAGGAACTGAAATGAGTATATAGAATTGTAAAGGATATTCAAGGTATGATAGGTTGTGGTGCCTTTCGCCCTTTGTCAACACTGATGACAAGGATCTGGGTTAATTTATAGGCTCGTTCAGTAAGGTCCATAAGATGGAACTATGGGAAGGAAAAACTTACTAATTAAAGCTATGTCTGGTCTTTGTGTATCAAAAATTCATGGTATTATTGTTAGCCTACGGTGGCAATCTTGCGAAGGCACACAAATCTAAAGTCGACTGGAAATAAATGTAATTATAAATGGGTGCGGTTGTTAGAAAGTAGCGAGCTCGTACACGCAACGTAGTTTATGGTTCTCTAATTTCTCTGTGATTGGATTCGTGGGAAAAGAAGATAAAAAAGAGGATATAGAGAACGACGGGCAAAATAGGCCACATAATTTTAGAATGTGGGATTGTATTTTAGCTAGTTCTTTTTCTAAATTAATCTATGATTGTTCTAAATCATAATCCTAAATTTATTATAATTATAATGATGTATTAGAAGTTGAATTTGATTTTATTAGTTGTGATCTTTGTGTATCATGTTTTGATCTTTTTTTTTGAGTTATTTGTTTGGTTGACAAGAAAAAATTTAATGATTTGGTACGTGGTTATAGGCTTATGTAACATAAACAAGTGAAGCATGGATTTATAATTTGATCATAAACAAGTTGTATATGGGTTGAGAATATTTGGACCTGAACCTTGTTCTACTTGACCCGACCCATTTCATCTGTGTTAGAAGCTAGCATAAGAAAAAGTAACTTGCGTGATGCTTAGTGAGAAAAAAATATTACAGCTGATTAATGGATAATTTATATCTCCTAGACTCAATCATAGAAATAGTTGAAGAAAAATTTATTTATCGTGCCTAAATGGTTGTGTGATTTTCCTCACGTCCCTGGTGTACAAGTTTCACGTAGAGTTGGCAGATTTGCTATATAATATCAGAAGGAAAAAATTCTCCTCAAGCACCTAATTATATATTTAATTATTTTTTTATAAGTCTATAAAAAAAGATAATCATTATTTAAGCAAATATTATCTTTCATTATTATTTTTTATTTTTAATTAAAAAATATTTACTTTCATATATTAATTCAAATTTTGTCCTAATCTAACATCAATAATGTTACGGATAAGGGCTCGATCCATCATGTGAGGTATTATTCACTCTAATCTATGTGCTTCATGATTTATCCTCTACATTATTAGAACCACAACAGAGCTCCTGTATCAAGGAGGACTCCGATGTATATAGTTTGAGAAGTCCCAGCAATCAGCTGAGACGGATCTCGATCCCTACCTGATGTGTTATTGTTGCGAATAAGAGCTCGATCCATCACATGAGGTATTGTTTGCTCTAATCCATGGACCTCACGATTTTATCCTTTAAAAGATATCTCATATGAAAAAAAAAATTTTCTTATAAAAATGAATTCTTCTTGACTCACAATCAATATGAAGTTATTGATATCCTTCATATTATTAAAATCATAATAAATAATAATAAAAATTTTTAATTTTTATTAATATGAAATTATTGATGTCCTCCATATTATTAAAATCATAATAAATAATAATAAAAATTTTTAATTTTTATTAATAGTCACTGCAATAGCCAGGTGCAAGTTTGAGGAGGGAAGCATGTGTGATAGTTTATTAAAACACGCTATGATGATATCTCTTTATAATTTGTAACCAAAAAAGTCTCTCTTTATAATTAACCTTAAAGTTGGATTACGTGCATGCGAAGGGCCTGGAGGTCCTCCAAACCTCGGGCAAATATTCGTTGCAACAGTGATACCAGCGCTGGGATCTTTTACCGTGCACCATGTGGTACGGTGCACAGCGCGCACAGACATGGATGCAACAACCGGTGCGATGCTCGCCACGCACGGCTGTGCGCAATCGCCTATCATACGGTAAACGGTATGTATAATACACTATACTGTACAGTATATTATGTGCATGACAGAGAATCCATGTATGATAATATCATATCAAATTTATAATAAATCAATCAAAATATTTATATTTTATCAATTATCATATATTTTATTGATTCTTGTGATAATACCTACACTGTCCAATCGATTTTTAATTTTTGATTGGCTTGTTACGAATTTGACGTGATATCATCGTTGCAACGAATATTCACTAATTAACCCTTCTTCCGTCGATCGGGGCTCGGATATAAAATGGATGAGAGCCATCAGCCATCATCAAGAGGATTGTTTTCTAAATATTATTTTTTAATATTTATTTTTAAATTTATTATTCATTTTATTTTATTTTTTAAAGTACGATAGTTTTACTGGCTGGGATCGAATGCGGTGAAATCACATGTTGAACGTATGATTTCAAATTTTAAATCATATGTTCAAAATATGATTTCAAGTTGAGGTGGCACCTCATAGTCAAAGTAAATTAAAAAATAAAATTATATGATGAAAATGTGATTTCAGGATGAAATCATATTTTTAACATACAATTTCTCCTCTTATTTTTTTTTTCTTCTCCCGCGTATCGCACAGTCGGCCATCATTTTTTTTCACTCCGCTCCAGCAAGGAGCACGGACGAAGGGGCGCGGGCAGTTGCCGATGCTCGTGTAGAGCCATGGGGGCTTGAGTTCGTCGGGACCGGGGGAGGGGAAGGGAGGGGATGCAGTGGGGTGGGGCTGCGGAGGATGTTGGGGGTGGTTGCGCTGGGTGTGGGAGGCACTTGGGGTCGAGAAGGAGAAGGAAGGGGGGTGGTGGCGTCAGAGCTGAGGAAAGGGAGGGGAGGGAGTTTGGTGGTCACGCGGAGTCGCATGTGGTGCAGACGACGGGTGCGGCACAGACAGCCACGGCCTGGGCCTCACAAGACGGTCGCAGATTGTCAAGGGTCGGAGGTGTGGTGGTGTGAGTGGGGCGGCAGTGGAAGGGAAGAGAGAAAAAGAAAAAAAAATATTGAGAGAGAAAGCGGAAAAAAATATTATTATTTTATTATTAATAATAATTTGAAGCCGCAGGAGAAAGAAAAATATTAATTTTAAAATAATAATAAAAATATTATTTTTTCAAAATAATATTTTAAAAATAATATTTTTATTATTAATTTTAAAATACTATATGTATAATATCATACTATTTTAAAATTATTAATAAAGTATTATTTTAAAATATTATTTTTAAAATAATATTATTATTATTTTTAAATAATAATAAAATATTATTTTTAAAAATTAGAAAAAATAAAAATAAGGGAGGGAGAAGAGATGAAAATAATAATAAAAAAATATTATTTTTAAAAAATAAAATATTATATAAAAAAGAGTAATGTATAAATGAAGAATCCACGGATTTTTCTATCTTCTTCGATCGAGGGGGTGGTGGCATGAGCACTGTGGGCAAGCAAAGGAGCGGATGGCAGAACCAAGCGAGCGGAGGAGCACTAACAGTTGGCACGAGCGCGGACGAAGGACGGAAGGGGCGTGGGCAGAGGATGGAAGGGCATGGTTTCATTGAGACCGAAAAAGAGGAAGGAAAGGAAAAAAATATTATTATTTAATTAATAATAATATTTTTAATAATAATAAATTATTATTATTTTATTAATAATAAATATTATTATTTTTTAATTAAGAATAAAATATTATTATTTGACTAATAATAAAATATTATTTTAGTAATAATAATAAAATATTATTATTTGATTAATAATAAAATATTATTTTAGTGATAAAATAATAAAATTATTATTATTATTATATGATTAATAATAAAATATTATTATTATTATTATTTATCTTTCCCTTTTATATCCCCCCTCGAGCGCACTCGACGATCCTCTATCTTCCTCTAAAAAAATAAAAATATTTAGATTTGGAAAGGGGTGCGGCGTGGACGGTCGTGGCCTGGGCCTCCCGTAGGAAAGAGGGAGGCATCCATTGCAGCTGGACAAACTATTATTATTATTAATCAAATAATAATATTTTATTATTAATAAAATAATAATATTTTATTATTATTACTAAAAAAAATTATTATTAATCAAAAAGTAATAATATTTTATTATTAATAAGATAATAATATTTTATTATTATTTAAATTATTATTAATAATAAAATAATAATATTTTTTTCTTTTTTTTCCTTTCCCTCCCTCAAATATTTTTTTTTCTTTTTTTCTCCTTCCCTTCCCTTCCTCTCACTGGCGCCCCCCGTCCATGACAATCCACAATTGCCTCGTAAGGCCCAGGCCGCAGCCCCGCCCAACCCCATTGCCATCCGTGCTGCACCTGCCATCTTCGTCGCATCCGGCTCCACGCGATCACTAAACCCCCTCCTTTTTCCTTCTCCGGCCTTGGCAAATTCGAGCTCCCCTGCTCTAGTGCCACCAATCCCCCCACCTCGACCTCGGGCACCTCCAGCACATCCCGCATCCCATGCAACCGCCCCCTGCACCCTCCGTAGTCCCTCATGCCATCGTCCCCTACCCTCCCCTCCCCACCGCCATCATCTATAACATGCCATATTTGTCAGATATTTTCGTCATGTAAGCATCGATTATTGCTAGTTAGGATTTTTGATGGGAAAAAATGGTCGAAATTTTAAAAAATATATATATTAAAATGGTTCGAAAGTATATGGACTAAAGTTTAGGATTTTGTAATTTAGGGACTATATAAAAAAATTAATTTAGTTTAGAGACTGTAAACATAATCTACTCTAAATTTTTTAAGCAAAGAAAAAGTTTGTTTGAATTGCATGAGAAATTCATGTTCAACATGAAAAGTCATCTATGATTGTTAAAATATAACATGCATTAATACGAGATGAAATAGAATAATCTTCTCAAATATCCATATGAATAAGTTTAAAAATAAAGGAAGTAATAAAAAAAAAAATTCTAGTCTATTTAGCTAAAGAACATATGGTGCGAGGATCTATTTTATACTGAAAAGTAAAAAAAAAAAGAAAAATCTTAAGCTAAAATTTTTAATCTTGGAGAGGACTAATGATCCAAACGGTGATGTTAAAGAGTACAATAAATTATAGAAGTAGGAGAAATTGGACCTCAAAGTAGTAATAACCATCCTCATCTTTATCCAAAGCAATCGCTTGCTCGTTGACAGGTCCTAAAAAACATAGAAGTCAGGATAGAGGATGCCAACATAATTATGTGTTTTGATAAAATTGCTAATAGATAATAAATTTAAATTGAAAATGGATATGCAAAGAATATTTTTTAACTCCTGTTGAGGCAATTCAGCCGACCCCCCGATTCCAACTCTCAATCCGCCTCATAAGCACAAAATACCGACTATCAATCGACTTGCCGACAAATAATCAGTTATCCTCAGCCATCAACAAACTCCAACTATGACAACTCGACTGATCTCAGATCAATGACTATCGGCAAATCAGAGTTATCGATCGATACTCATTCGAACTTTCATAACTACCGACATATGATCGACATACTTTGATTATCGACATATAGTCGGCTTATCAGAAGCTGTCAGCGCAGAAAGCGTATAATGGCTAGAACATGACCAGTAGTGGGTATAACCATCCATCCCACGATCACATAATGTCGAGATAAGCAGGACTCACGTGTCCAATCGTTACAAACGGTTACCAACTACTCGTCTATAAAAGGAGATAAATGAATAGCATTTGGTAAGATAATTCTGGGCTGATACTCTGCCACTCTAAATACTTATCTGCTGTTCATTACTCCCCACTGACTTAAGCATCGGAGGATCCCCGTCGGATATAATTTCGGTCAGTGTGGATTTCATTTTGCTGGTGCTCTTCATCGGTAACAGGCATAATAGGGGATTGACCGCAATAGATTGGTGCATCGGAAGTGGAAAGAATATGAGCAATCGTGGCTAAGATTAGAGCTCAACATTCTATAGGATCCATGAGGCAATCTTTCCATCGGAAAGATCTTCCTCCTCCACCTCCATTGGCAGAGCCCAGCTCTTCGCATCCTATAATCTCTACGAATGCACAAATTACTGCTCTAATGCAGCAAATTAAGGTGTTGATAGAGGTAGTCTACAGCCTCCAACAACAATAGACATAGCAGCAGGAGCTACCACCGACGGAGGAACTGGTGGCTCATTCGGTGCCATACAGACACAGACGCCATCCTCCACAGCATTCACCCTCTTCATCTCCAGAACGACGGTTGTCTCAATGCTCTCACCAAGTCGAGCAACCGTGTTCTCGGTATTCTCATCACGCCACTCATCCTTCACAGCGAACTCCCTCTCCTTCCCATATACATAGTATCAAGAAGAGGAAGAGGCCGCGTATGCCTTCTGCTTCTCCATCCTCGAATTCTTCAGGAGATTCTACCCTTAGATTTTTTTAGCAACAGTGGCTCGACGACTACGAGCGTAAGTTCAAGAAGATCGACTGCCAACTTATCCGACTTTAGGTGGAAGGTCGGAAGTCCTCAAACGACTATAACTTCCACAATGTCAAACTTCTCTTTTAGCATATCTTGGATGAGCTAATTTCGTCTCGAATCAAAATACCGCAGATGGAACCATATGATGGCTCCACCAACCTAATTGATCATTTGGAGAGCTACAAAGCTCTCATGATGATCCAAGGGGCAACCGATGCCCTCCTATGTATTGACTTTCTGGCAACTATTCGAAAAGTTGCTCGAACTTGATATTCTGGGCTTCAGTCGGAGAGCATAAATTTCTTCGAGCAGCTCGAGCATTCCTTCGTGGCCCATTTTAGCACTAGCCGAAAGGTGTCACGCACATCTGACAGTCTCTTCTCCATCAAGCAAGGCGAGATAGAGACATTAAGAGATTTTGTGGCTCGCTTCAATACGGCCACACTTGAGGTTAGGGATCTCAATAAAGATATGGCTATCTCAACCATGAAGAAAGGTCCGAAGAGATTTAGATTCACCTACTCTTTGGATAAGACTCTTCTCCGGACCTATACTGAACTCTTGGAGCGTGCATATAAATATATTCGCACGGATGAGGGCACTTCTGATTGGTGCCAGACAGAAGGAAAAGATCAGAAAAAGAAACAAAAGAAAACTGAAGCTCCGATCAAACCAAGTTGGTCAATCACCAATAAGCGAGCTTCACCTTGTCAACGGAGTCCAAGGCCGAACAACTATGGCAACAAGTATGACTTCTATACTCCTCTTTCTGCTCTCCATGTGCAGATCTTACTGGAGATCGAGGGAGATGGATATCTTTGACATCCCCCACCGATGAAAGTGCCATCGAGGAGTCGAGATAAGAAAAAATACTATTGGTTTCATCATGATCACGGTTACGATACCGAACAGTATATTCACTCAGAGACGAAATAGAGATCTTGATTCGACGTGGCTATCTTAGAAAATTTCAACGAGATCGTCCGACTCAACCTCCCACTGACCAATAGCCTCAGTCACAAACTGAGAAAATGATCAACAATCGATCAATGATGGGAGTGATCAGTATGATCTCTGAGCGATCGAAGGATTGGGGGCAACTTTCGAAGAAGAGTCGATGAAAAAATGATAACCGAACAATGCAATCTCTTTTTCGAAAGATGATGTTCGACGAATACAAACTTTTCATGATGATGCTGTCGTCGTTTCAACGACGATAGCAAACTATGATGTAAAAAAAATTTAATCGATAATAGAAATTCTATCGATATTATTTTTTACTCGACTTTTTTTCGAATGCGACTACCGACTGATCAACTCAAAAGAGTCTCTACGTCATAAGTCAGTTTTACTAGAGATACTGTGGAAGAAAAAATTACTCTGTCACAATTACGAAAATAGATCCATAATAAAGTACTGTTCTCCAGACATTCACAATCGTCCGAGTTTCATCGGCTTACAATGCCATACTTGGACGGTCTAGACTTAATACCCTGAGAGCAATAATTTTAATATACTATTTATTGATCCGATTTCTAACAAGAAATGGAGTCAGAGAAATATGTGGAGATCAATAACATGCTCAATGTTGCTTCATAATCTCTATAAAGAATAATCAATCTGAAGACTCTTTGTCCGTTGATAAATTGGACCAAAGAAAAAATGAAGAAAGAGGCAAACAAGTCGAGCAACTATTTTCTATCTTATTAAAAGAAGAAGATCCTGAGAAGACAGTCCAAATTGGATCATAATTGTCTGATTCGGAGTAGTAACGACTAGTGAATCTACTAAGAACAAATGTCGATATTTTTGCTTGATTGGCAACCGATTTGTCAGAAATTTTTCTGGAAGTAATAACCCACCGGCTGAATATTGATCCTAAAATTAGGCTGGTGAGGCAAAAGAAAAGATCTTTTGCTCCTAAAAGGCAAAAAGTCATCAACGAAAAAATCGACAAGCTCCTTGCAGCTGGCTTCATCAGAGAAGCTAATTATCTCAATTGGCTCACCGATGTAGTAATGGTGAGAAAAGTCAATAAAAAATAGAGAATCTGCATCGAGTACACAAATCTAAATGAAGCTTATCCGAAGGACAGTTTTTCCTTATCAAAGATCAACCAACTAGTTGATGCGACTTCAGAACATCAATTTTTAAGCTTTATGGATACCTTTGTAGGCTATAATCAGATTCAGATGGTACCTGAAGATGAAGAACATACTGCCTTCATAACCGACAAAGATATCTACTGTTATAAAGTAATGCCGTTTGATTTAAAGAATGCTAAAGCCACTTATCAATGGTTAGTTAATAAACTATTCAAAGTACAAATTGGATGAAATATGAAAGTCTATATTGATGATATGCTGGTGAAAAATTTTCAAACTTCTGATCATGTTCGGGACTTAGAAGAAGTCTTCGACATATTTCGACGATATCAGATGAAATTGAATCCGACTAAGTGTGCATTCGGAGTAACTTTCAAAAAATTTCTTAGATTTCTTATGTCACAATGAGGAATTGAAGTTAATCTTGAGAAAATATAGGCTATCATCAATATAAAGTATAAAAGCTCCAAGAAAGAGATACAATAATTTAATTGAAGGATTACCATACTTAGCTGATTCATCTCAAGGTCGGCAGAAAAATATTTATCCTTCTTCATGACCTTGAGACATGTAAAAGACTTTTCATAGTCAGATGAGTGTCTATAATCCTTCAAAGATCTAAAAAGATATCTAACATCTCTATCATTACTTATAAAATCAAAGGTGGGAGAAATTTTGTATCTCTATCTGATGACTTCAACAAAAGTAGTTAGTTCGATACTCGTCTAGGAGGATAAAAATCGAATTCAATGATAAATTTATTACACCAGCAAGGTACTTCATAATGCTGAAATAAGATATTCAAGAGCAGAGAAGATGCTCTACACTTTAATCATATCATCACAGCGACTTTATCTGTACTTCCAAGTACATCCTATATTTATCTTGATAGATCAACCGTTAAAGATAATTCTATACCGATCTGATACTTCAGGTAGAATGACGAAATGAGCAATAAAACTCAATGAGTTTGATATTCAATATCGTCCATAATCATCAATGAAGGTTCAAGTTTTGGTTGATTTTATCATCGAGTGCACCATATCAGATAATAATCCTGAGGATGGATTCGATGACAAATCAAAATAACTTGAAACTCCTGAGGCCGACTTAGTATCGATGTGGGTGCTACATATTGATGGAGCATCCAACGCACAAAATAATGGAGCCGATCGCATCCTCATCAATTTTGAAGAGATTGTAACAAAATATTCTTTTCGTTTGAATTTTAAAGCTTTAAATAATCAAGCTGAGCATGAAGCTCTCCTAGCTGGCTTGAAGATTGTCAAAGAGCTTGAGATTGACAACCTGAAGATCTTTACTGACTCACAGTTGATTATCGGATAAGTTAAGGACGAGTTTGAAGCTCGAGATCCCGTTACGATGAAGTACCTTCAAAAAGTGAAAGATCTTACATCGACTCTAAAATATTTTGAGATCTCTCACATTTCAAGAACAGAGAATGCTTGAGCTGACGCACTTTTTTGACTCGCAACTACTTCATTTAGCTCGCTTGATCGAACGTTCATCGAATATCTCAAACAATCGAGTATTAATAAAGTCGAAGAAGTACTACAAATCAATAACAAGTCAAGCTGGATGGATCCGATCATCCAGTATTTGACTAATAGAACTCTACCTATAGATCTTTTAGAAGCCAAACGATTAAGGTGGATGGTCTCACAATATATTTTGATGAATGGACAACTTTATAAAAGGTCATTCTCTTTTCCCTTATTGAAGTACTTGAGACCAGCGGATGCTGATTATGCACTTCGAGAAGTTCATGAAAAGATTTATGAAAATCACTTGGAGGACAAATTATTGGCTTATAAAGTTTTATGACAAAGATATTATTGGCCCACCATAAAGAAAAATGTAGCTGAACTTGTTCGAAGATGTGAATCATGTTAGAAGTATGCTAATATACAACATCAACCAACCAGCCAGCTGACATCAATTATTGCACCATGGCCTTTCGCACAATGGAGAATCGACATATTTGCTCATTTTCTTTTGACATTTGATCAAAAAAAATTTATAGTAGTTGCCACTGATTACTTCATCAAATGGGTAGAAGTTGAATCCTTGGCATAAATTACTGAAAGTAAGATAAAAGACTTCATTCAGAAATCAATCATATGTAGATTCGGTCTACCATACACCATTATCATCGATAATGATTGTCAATTTGATAATCAAAATTTTAAAGAGTTTTGTATAAAATTTTATATTACGCACAAACTTACATCAGTCGGTCATCCACAATCCAATGGTGAAGTAAAATTAACAAACCAAACAATCCTACATGGTCTCAAGATCAGACTGAATAAAGCTAAAGATCTTCGGATGAAAGAATTATATCCGATCTCATGGGCATATCGGACAACTCCTCGTATACTGACAGGAGAATTGTCATTCAATCTAACCTATAGGATGGAGGTGATGATTCAATTTGAGATCGAATTACCATCAGCAAGAGTGGAACAGTATAATGAATCGAGCAATTTTGAATGTCGGAGAGCCGATCTAGACTTACTTTCGGAAGTCCGACAGTAAGCTTAAGTTTGGATGGCAGCATATCGGCAAAGAATAGTCCAATATTACAATGCAAAAGTCAAGCCGAAGGTCTTTCATCCAGGAGATCTGGTCCTAAGAAAAGCAGAAGTTTCAAAGCTGCTGGATCAGAAAAAATTATCTTCAAACTGGGAAAGACCCTACAGAGTAATCGAGACACTTCGATCGGGTGCATATTGACTAAAAACTCTCGATGGAATGACTATTCCTCGAACTTGGAATACCAATAATTTGAAGATGTACTATCAATAAAGTTGTTCACATGTATGATGTTTGGAATGAAACATTGGAATTCAAAATCATGAAAGCTTCAATCAACTACAAGTTATCTACAAAATGACATTAGATCGATAAATAATCGATCAATTTTTACCCACTATATCTTAATTTTTTATTGTAAAAATCAACTTAAGTCGAATGACTACTCATGCCGACTTAGCTTTAGCTAAGCGAAACATTACACCGACTCGACTCCAATCGAGTGAGAAATATACCGACTTGACTATGGTCAATCGAAAGATATTCGACTTATCACCTTCTATCAAATACTTAAAGTATATAAACTAAGTCAGCTGACATCGGACTAGCGGACAAACTCTACTACGACTATTGATCGACATTCAATTTACTGATGGATGATCAAAAATTTGACTATTATTCAATGACATTGATAGTACAAGTGTAAAAAGAGATTTCTTAGATTTTTTTTTTCATTCATTAAAGAAGAGATTAAAAAGTTGGATCCAAAGTCAGATTACAAAAAGAAAAAAAAATATTACACCAGTCACCAGTCAGCTTCTTCTTCACCTTGCTCCACTACAACTTCGGTGGTTGGAGTAGGTCTGGTGGTTGGAGCAGGTTTTGGTGCCGCCAGTGCATCTCCTTCAGTTGGCGTGGTGATCTCCTCAGCAATATCTTCTTCCGAACTAAGAGGGACAATGTTGCTCAGGTCCAGATTTGGATACAATTTTTCGACTATATCTCTGCCATCCTTGTATCCGATGCAGTAGGAGGCGAATCCATCCACAAAAATTTTATCCTTGAATTCTTGTGAATCTTTGAAATTCTTGATGGCCAAACTCAAAGCACCTCTCGCCGACTCAGCTTCTTCTTTGACGGAGGTCGACTCTGCATCGGTCAGTGCCAACCTCTCCATGGTGGCCTGATGCCTTCCGCGCTCCACTTCAAGCTCCTCTATGCATCCATCTCTCTCTCTGAAGCCGACTAATGGAATACTTCCTGCTTTTGATTCGAGATTTGAGAGACAAGATGCTCTGATGAGCTGACCCAAGTTCGACTTTGGAGGATTGTAGTTCGACTGTCACACAGAGATCTCTTCCTGAAGTATCTTCTCTCATTTAATTACTACTTGAAGTTGTTCAACGGTGGCAGCAGCTTTTCAGCAATGGCAACCGCCACTTTGTCCATCTACGCCTGATGAAGATTGATGAATTTTCAATATCCGCACTCTAGAGCGTACATATCGTGTGCCAGGTGAAAGGAGGGATAAGTGAAGTTAAAAAAAAGAAGAAGAAATGAGTCAGGTAAAAGAAGAAAACTTAGCCCAAGCATCATCGGATAAAAAGAAGAGAACATTTCGGACACTGTCCGATCTTTCTGACTCTCTCTGTCTGTCGGGAGAAGTGCAGCTTCTATGAGTCATTTGGCCAATGACGGATTGGCCAAGGCTGACTCACCGACAGGGATTCGAATGTCAAAGAGATTGGGAAGGCCCACCGATGACCCATTATCAATATAAGTAGTCGACGCTTTTCTTCGGTCCCCAGTCGGCAGTCATATGCTTGAAACCACCATAAAATCGATGCTCGACTGTGCCCAAAATCGCTTTGCTTGTGGAACAGCTTGTGCAGCAGTAGATAGTTTTGGTTCTATCGCGACTACAAAATTGGCTCGAACCCCGACTGATGGAGCCATCGATAGTTCTGATGCAGCATCTTCATCTCTTGCCGTTTCAACTCTAATTGATGGCACTTCAATTGGAGGTAGCATGAGTTGACAACACTATAACCGGCTTGATGACGGAAGCAATCACCGACAAGATGTCAGACTCCCTCATCGATGTTGATCCAGATGCACCCTAACTTCTCTTTGATGGTCGGGATGATCCAGCGTCGGTCGCTTTTCTCTTCTTAGTAGCATGTAGACGGATGTCAGCAGCTGAAACTTGTGCTCTTGTCCGCATGGCTGTAATCAAAAGATAAAGTTCAGTATAAAATTTAGAAATAAACAAAAAATAAAACGATCGATTATACTATACCTAAAGAAGTTACCGAACTAAGTCTGACATCATAGAGAGCCTGCTTTGTCATCAGCTCTTGTTGTGCTAGAACTTCCATATCTTTAAGTCGGAGGAAGTTTTCCTGATCGATGATGGCAACCCGACTATACTCGTTGGGGCCGGTTCTCGAATCACCCCTGTTGGTGCAAAAATCCACCGACGTCGGAGAAGCTGGAGTCGAGGGAGTCGCGGTCGCCGTCGGGACCTGCAAAGAAAGTCTAAACCGGAGTTGGGGGTGCTCCGGCAAGACCCTCCGACGCTCAAGTCAGTTCTCTGCCTCAACAAGAATGGAGTGCTCGAACAAAAATTTTAGCAGAGTTTTGAGATAGAAATTAGAGCTTAGAGAATAACGTATCTGGGGTCCCCTTTTTATAGGCAGAGGGTGCAACAGACTGATAGCGACATTTGTAACCGCCTGGTAGTGGGCCGTTTGGGGCCAGGAGGAGTTTGTTATGAAGAGTAGTGGAGTGGAGTCGTGGCAATCACCGTGGCCTGCCACGTGGAGCCTGTTGTGGGGAGTGGAGCAGCGTCCGTTGTCGCGACTTGCCAGAGAGTGGTGGAGCCACGCGAAATCCATCGCAGGAAGTGGAGCAGAGTCGTGGCCATTACTGTGGCCTGCCAGGGAGTCCAGGCCTGTCGGTCGAAGCTCGGTTGAGGTGTCTGGTGGAGAGAGATAGCTATCCATCTGAGAGGAGCTCGGATGTTGCTGGCGAGCCTTCTACCGTTGGGTGCCTTGGGCGCTAATACTGCAGGCGAGGGCCATTTGCTGTAGGAGCTCGGTCAGAGGCTTTTCGTAGACGAAGTTTGGTTTCACGCAAAATTCGACAGCGGGTCGACCGGCAGTGGATGTCGGATGACGCTGGAGAGGTTCATCTGTTGGGGGGGTCCGACTGCTGAAGTCCGTGTGTCGTAGGAGTTCGTTCGGAATCTATCCGCTACAGAAGTTCGATCGAAGTTCGATCCCCGTAGGAGCCCGGATGGCGATCATTTGTCGAGAAAGCTCGACCGAAGCCTGCATGCAATAGAAATCCAGAAGGAATTCGTCCATAATGGAAGCTCGGGTGAAGGCTTACAGTGAAAATCTAACGCGGATCGCTCGTAGTAAAAATTTAAAATAGACCGCTTGTAGCAGAAGCTCAGAGTAGATCGCTTGCAGTAGAAGCTCGGAGTAGATCGCTTGCAGTAGAAGCTCGGAGTCCGGCCCTTGTAGGAGTTCGAATGAGGTCTACCTGCAATAGGAGTTCAGGACGGAAGTCCGGCTCCCGTAGGAGCTCGAATGAAGTCTACCTTCAGTCGGAGTTCGGGGACGAAGTCCGTCCCCTGTAGGAGCTCGGACGAAGTCTACCTGTTCGGGGAAGAAGTCCGGCTCCCGTAGGAGCCCGAACAAAGGCTACTTGCAGTCGGAGTCTAGAAGGTGGTCTACCACCGTAGAAACTTGGATGGAGTCCGTCCATCACGGAGAATCAAGTCGACATTGGTGGGGGTTTATCCGTCGGCAGAACTCGAAAATGTTGCGGAGGCTCGACCGTCGAAGAGGTTCGAAAAGATGTCACCGAAGGTCGGACGTCGGTAGAATCCCTGGAGGGTCACTCCTGACACGAACTTCGGCTGGGGGGTATTTTATACCCAACACCAGTCTCCCTACTTTCGAGTTTGAGTTTCGAATGAAGGAAGTATAGAGAAATTTTCACAGTCGAAGTTGCTCCCTTGAATCCTGCGCACGACCGCCCTCGAAAATTCTGGCATTTAATGCGCGTGTGTTGGAGTCTTTTTCCAATTAGGGCGATCCGAAGAGTCTTTTAGAAATTTTCATTGAAGCGTAGTCTCAAGCGCCACACCATAATAGTCCCGCCAGTAGTCAGCCCTACGCCATGGTGAGTGGGACACATGGCGGGCATTGGTTGACCTAGGGATATCCGCCACCGTAACTGTGCCAGGCCCCATCGCTTATTAAAATCCGTTCCTTCCCTCCAGGGACTTCATTTCGCCTGAGAGTCCAAATGATGCCTTTCTTCTGCCTGAGAGTTTAGCCACCCATCGGCGCCCTTTTCGACCCTAAGCATTCTTCGCGCCAATCTTCGCCATCTCCGCCGGCTCCCCGCCGCCTTCAGTCTTCCGAGCCCTTTCGAGGAGTTCTCCCGTCGGGGCTTCTGCCCCGAAGGTCAATCTCGAGAGGATGCTACGGATCGAGAGGAGTAGGAGGGGGGAAACAGTGGCCTACAAGTTCAGCGGCTGTCGAACTGCCACTGAGGGTTCCCACAGCTTCGAAGGGGGCTCGAGGGAGAATTCCTTCAACAACAGGAATTTAATAATGGAACCAGCCGGTGAGCGCATCCTGCTCGAGAATTTTGAAGTAGTTGAACGGGGCGACACCGATCAAGGGGGTAGAGTTGCCATCATAAGCTGTGGCGGATTTCTTGACGCCATCGGGATCGAGGGACTAGAGGCGGTCGACGCTGACGGCGGGATAGTAGAACTTGTTGCGGGGGCGGTGGAAGTAGCGCATGCTGACCTCGCCGAAGTACCTAGGATGGTGGTTGTCGGGGAGCACACGGTGGTGGTGCATGCCTCCGGCGTCATCGTGGCCTCCGGGGTACTTCCGGTTCTTCTCGATACAGGTCGTCGTTGCCGCTGCCGTCGCTGCCTCCACCCCTTGAATTCTATCTCCCCTTTTCCCCCTAGGGTTGGGGTTTCGGCAATGGAGCGGAACGAGGGGGGGCGAGAGCCAGTGGGTTCATCACACGCACTGGAAAATATTGCTGAGAAGGATAAAACTGGAAGGGGAAGTCGAAAGCTTGAAGCAGTCTCTAATGTATTCTTTTCAAGTCTTGTAGTAATGTTCTTTTTTCCTCGATCCTCAGGGCTTTGTAACGTATACCTTGTTAATCGAGAATGAAAAGGAGATTTTTGTTACCTTGTCCGCACTTTGCGTCAAATTATTGCCTGCCGAACTTCTTTCATTCACTATTGTTATTGTTGTATTTCCCCTCCCTTTTTTTTTGTTCGATGCCGATGTTGTCTGGAGGTTCCTGGTCGTCGCCACGTCGGCTTGCTTTTCTTGTCATCTTTCTTCTTCAGCCTCAAGGGCTCTGTAATGCATACTTAGTTAATGACATGAGAAGGAAATTTTTCGTTACCTCTTTTACTCACGCGTTGAATTGTCATTTGCTGAGCTTCTTTCAGCTTTTGCCTTGCTTGATATCGATGCCGTTCGGAGGTACCCGATCGCCGTCGCATTGACCCATCCTTTTGTTTATGGCCGCAGATTTGTCTGGGACCACTCGAGTTTGACGCCTCCTTTCAGAGTTCGAGCTCGGAGGTCTGAGCTTCTCGTCGCCTCGAGGAAGCCGTCTTATCCTTGGCCTGTGTTGAGAGCTCTCTTGGAGACCGGAGATTTTGATAAGAACCTCAATCCTTGCTGAGACGAGGTTCCCTGTATCTTTGATGTAATTTATTTTCTATTTGTTGCTGATGCAGTTCGTTGCTTTCCTTTTTAACCCTCCTCCCCTTTTTCCTTTTCTTTTCTCGAGTGAGGGTTTTTCCTCTGCTCTTAGTGGGGTCGCGGGAGTGCGGAGGGGCCACTGATAATGTTTTCTTTTTCTTATCTGGTCTTGAATGATCAGACCTTAATTGGTGTCAGGACGAGATTCTTCCTTTATTTCTGATGAAGTCGATTTCAGCTCAGGTTAGGACGAGGTTCTTCTCCTATTCCTAACAGGGCTGTGGGGGCACATATGGACATTGCAGGGCCTCTCCCCCATCCGGTCTAAGAGTAACCGGGCCTTCGACTTTGCTCATATTAGGGTGATGTTCTCCTCCTGTCCCTAACAGGGCTGTGGGGGCACATATGGGCATTGCAGGGCCTCTCCCCCATCCGGTCTAAGAGTAACCGGGTCTTCGACTTTGCTCATGTTAGGGCGAGGTTCTCCTCCTGTCCCTAACAGGGCTGTGGGGGCACATATGGGCGTTGAAGGGTCTCTCCCCCCATCCGGTCTAAGAGTAACCGGCCTTCGACTTTGCTCATGTTAGGGCGAGGTTCTCCTCCTGTCCCTAACAGGGCTGTGGGGGCACATATGGGCATTGCAGGCCTCTCCCCCATCCGGTCTAAGAGTAATCGGGCCTTCGACTTTGCTCATGTTAGGGCGAGGTTCTCCTCCTGTCCCTAACAGAGCTGTGGGGGCACATATGGGCGTTGCAGGGCCTCTCCCCCCATCCGGTCTAAGGGTAACTGGACCTTCGACTTTACTCCTGTTAGGACGAGGTTCTCCTCCTGTCCCTAACAGGACTGTGGGGGCACATATGGGCGTTGCAGGACCTCTCCCTCCATCCGATCTAAGGGTAACCGGGCCTTCGACTTTGCTCATGTTAGGACGAGGTTCTCCTCCTATCCCTAATAGGACTGTGGGGGCACATATGGGCGTTGCAGGGCCTCTCCCCCCATTCGGTCTAAGGAGGATCGGACCTTCGATTGTGTCGAGACGAGGTTCTCCTCCTGCTCCCGACACGGTTTGTTTCGATTGTCCTGTCGATATAGGCTCGTGCCAAGAGAGAAGATATGTGGATATAAAATTTTTATTTAAAATAAAGTTATCGGTAATACATTCGTAAATTTTTCGAGCTCTATGGTCGCGGGAGGTCTGCTCCTCCGAGCTCCTTGAGGTAGTAAGTTTCGGACCGGACTACCTCCTTGACTACGTACGAGCCTTCCCAATTTGGGGCAAGCTTCCCTCGATCCTGAGGTTGCGAGACAGCGGCTCGTCGAAGCACTAGGTCTCTGCTCTAAAGACTTTGTTTCTGACCTGGGAGTTGTAATAGTGGGCGACTTTCTGTCTGTAGGCTGCCATCCGGACTTGAGCTACCTCCAGCTTTTCTTCTAACAAGTCGAGGTTGGCTTTAAAACCTTGTGAATTGTGATGTTCGTTGAATGCCACGACTCGTGCCGATGGGAGTTTGAGCTCAATTGGGATAACAGCCTCCGTTCCGAAGGCTAGAGCGAAGGGGGTCTCCCCCGTGGGCAATCTTTGGGTAGTTCGGTACGCCCACAACACATGATAAAGTTCGTCTGCCCAAGTTCTCTTCGCTTTTTCGAGCCTTGTCTTGATTCCTTGCAGCAGAGTTCTGTTGGTCACTTCGGCCTCGCCGTTGGCCTGAGGATGGGCTACCGATGTGAAGTTGTGGGAGATGTTTAGGTCTTCACAAAATTTGATGAATCTCGCTCCCGCAAATTGCCGCCCATTATCAGTAATTAGGGTTCTCGGCAGGCCGAACCTGCAAATGATTGACTTCCAGACGAAGTCTTGCACTTTAGCTTCTGTGATTTTCGTCAGTGGTTCGGCTTCAACCCGCTTGGTGAAATAGTCAATTGCTACCAGGAGGAACTTCCTCTGCCCCGACGCCACGGGAAAGGGTCCAAGGATATCCATTCCCCATTGCGCAAATGGCCATGGGGCGCTCAAGGGTGTAAGCTCATAGGCGGGCTGTCTCTGGATGTTGGCATATCTCTGACATCGGTCACACTTTCTGACGTATTCAATGGAGTCACGATACATTGTCGGCCAGTAATACCCTTGGCGGAGCAACTTGTGGGATAAGGATCTAGCCCCCAGATGGCTTCTGCAGATTCTTCATGCACCTCCCACAAGGCATAGTCAGCTTCCGAAGGCCAGAGATATTTTAAAAGGGGCAAAGAGTATGATCTCTTGTACAACTTGTCCTCATAAAGGATGTATCAGGAGGTTTGATTTCTGAGCTTTCGAGCCTCTTTTGCATCATGAGGGAGAACTCCGTCTCTGAGATATGCCACCAGTGGGTTGATCCAACTGGGTTCATGGCCAATTTCCATCACGGGCCACGATTCTTCCGTATTGGGCACTTCAGAACTTCAAAGAGAACACCCTTGGGCAATTCAGCCGGAGCTAGCGTAGCCAACTTGGAGAGAAGATCGGCCCTGGTATTTTTCGTTCTTGGAATCTGCCTGATGTTGAAGCTACTAAAGGCGGGACGAGCTCCTTTACCTTTTCAAGATATTTAGCCATGCTGTTCTCTCGTGCTTCGTAGTTTCTGCTGACTTGTCCCACTACCAATTGGGAGTCACTGTAAACTTGAAGCCGATCTACTCCTAATTCTTTGGTGATCCTCAATCTGTGATCAGAGCTTCGTATTCCGCTCCATTGTTCGTTGCGAGAAATTCGAAGCGTAGTGCGTACTCCAGGACGATCCCCTCCAGACTGATCAAAATTAGGCCCGCACCTGTGCTCGACATGTTGGAGGATCCGTCCACGTAGAGGGCCCAAAAGCAATCAGGGGGTCTGTTTCTTCTTCAGAGGAGTTCAGTCGGGACTTCTGGCCGTCAACTTCACCTTGTTCAGGTTCGGCCTCCTCCGAGATAGTGCATTGTACTATAAAATCTACCAATATCTGAGCTTTTACTGTCGGCCTAAGTTGATAGTTGATGTCGAATTCTGTGAGCTCAATCGCTCATTTCGCTATCCTCCCGGAAGCATCCATCCGGTGTAGAATCGCCTTAATCGGCTGGTCGGTGAGCAACGTTACGGTGTGCCCTTAAAGTAAGGTCGGAGCCTTCGGGCTGCAATCAACAGGGCGTAAGTTAGTTTCTATAATTTAGTATACCTGGTTTCGGCGTCTCTCAACGCGCGACTGATGTAGTAGATCGGCCGTTGATTTTTCCTTCTTCCTTGACAAGAACTGCTGCGAGGGCCATAGGGGAGACCGCCAGGTACAAGAACAACTCCTCCCCGGGCTCGAGCTTCGTCAATAGCGGAGGCGAGCTGAGGTAGCTCCTTAGTTCTTCGAACGCCTGTTGACACTCAGTGGTCCAACAGAAGTTCTTCGGCCATTGAGGGTTTGGAAGAAAGGTAAGCACCGTTCGACCGACCTCGCAACGAAGCGATTCAGGGCTGCCACCCTCCCTGTAAGGCGCTGAACCTCTTTTATCGACTTCAGAGCGGCCATCTCCTGGATGGCACAAATTTTTTTGGATTGGCTTCAATCCCGCGCCCCGATACCATGAAGCCCAGGAACTTCCCCGAGGTCACTCCGAAAGCACACTTAGTCGGGTTCAGCTTCATCTTATATTTTCGGAGGATGCCGAAGGTCTCCTCGAGGTCGGCGACGTGGTTCGTTGAAGATTTACTTTTCACGAGCATGTCGTCCACGTAGACCTCCATATTGCGGCCGATCTGCTCCTTGAAGATTTTATTCACCAGCCGCTGATAGGTCACACCTGCATTTTTGAGGCCGAAAGGCATGACCCTGTAACAGTAAAGACCACGGTTAGTAATGAAAGCAGTCTTTTCTTCATCTTCTGATGCCATTCTGATTTGATTATAGCCGGAGAATGCGTCCATAAAGGTAAGAAGCTCATGGTCCGAGGTTGCATCCACCAGTTGATCAATTCTGGGCAGAGGATAGCTGTCCTTTGGACAGACTTTATTCAGCTTTTTGAAGTCTATATACATCCTCCACTTGCCGTTTGCCTTTTTGACTAGGACAACATTGGAAATCCAGTCAGGATAATTGACCTCTCTAATGAATCCGGCTTTCAGGAGTTTATCCACTTCCTCGCTATCGCTTTTTGCCTTTCCGGTGCATGACCTCGAATTTTTTCTTTCGTCGGTCGATGCTTTGGATCAACGGCCAGACGATGTTCCATGACCTCTGCGTCAATCTCCGGCATATCCACTGGAACCCAAGCGAAAACATCCACATTCTTTCGTAGAAAATCAATGAGCTGCGTCCGCACCTCTTCCCCCAGGTTGGAGTCGATCTTCACCACATGCTCTGTATTCCCATCATCCAAAGGGATCGAAATCAGATCTTCGATTGGCCCGCCCCTTTCCTCAGTGAGATCGTCGCGAGCGTCCAATCCATCGACCGGACAGAGGTCAGATTGGTCACTTCTTTGCAAGGCTATGCTGTAGCAGTGTCTGGTCAGGGCTTGGTCTTCCTTGACTTCTCCGACCCCCTGGTTAGTAGGAAATTTCAATTTCAGATGGTAGGTCGACACCACGGCCCGGAGGGCGTTGAGGCCAGGTCGGTCGAGGATTGCGTTGTAGGTTGACGGTGCCTTCACCACTAGGAAATCTACCAAAGCCCTGGATTGTCTTGGATATCGACCCGCAGCTACAGTCAAAGTTATTACCCCCTCCATCGGGATAGCATCGTCGGTAAACCCTACCAGAGGGGAGCTAATCGGCCCCAAACGACCGTCAAGGATGGACATTTTTGAGAAGGCGTCGTAGAACAAAATGTCAGTCGAACTTTCATTGTCGACAAGAATGCGGCGCACATCGTAATTAGCTATATTTAAAGAAACTACAACTGCATCGTTGTGGGAGAATTGAACTCTCCGAGCATCTTCCTCAGTAAAGGTTATGGATTCCTCAATCCTTTGTCGCTTGGGAGGTCCGACCAATACACCGGTTGTTCCCTGCCAGGATTCTCCCGAGATGGTGTTGGTGAAATCAGTCGGAGGTCGATCATCGGACTGCTCCATGCCGATGCTGTCGCGGAGGAAGAGGAGCCTGGGAAATCGGAGATAGGATCGGGGCTTGCGGAGCTCACTGAGATCTGACTGCGGAGGCCGTTGACCGCCTGAAGGATGCCCTTCGGGGAGGCATCAGGTGGAGATCAGGCAAAAATCGGAGGAGAAGATGTCGGAGAAGATGACCGGTAGCGGTCCCGTTGAGCGCTCCTTTAAGAACAAGGGTACTGCGAAGACACACCCTTCCTCTAGCGCCAATCCTGTTGGTGCAAAAATCCACCGACGTTGGAGAAGCTGGAGTCGACGGAGTCGCGATCGCCGTCGGGACCTGCAAAGAAAGTCTAAACTGGAGTTGGGGGTGCTCCGGCAAGACCTTCGACGCTCAAGTCAGTTCTCTGCCTCAACAAGAATGGAGTGCTCGAACGAAAATTTTAGCAGAGTTTCGAGATAGAAATTAGAGCTTAAAAATAACGTATATGGGATCCCCTTTTTATAGGTGGAGAGTGTAACAGACTGATAGCGACGTTTGTAACCGCCTAGTAGTGGGCCGTTCGGGGCCAGGAGGAGTTTGTTATGAAGAGTAGTGGAGTGGAGTCGTGGCCATCACCGTGGCCTGCCACGTGGAGCCTGTTGCGGGGAGTGGAGCAGCGTCCGTTGTCGCGACTTGCCAGAGAGTGGTGGAGCCGCACGGAATCCATCGCAGGAAGTGGAGCAGAGTCGTGGCCATTACTGTGGCTTGCCAGGGAGTCCAGGCCGGTCAGCCGAAGCTCGGTTGAGGTGTCTGGTGGAGAGAGGTAGCTATCCATCTAAGAGGAGCTCGGATGTTGCTGGCGAGCCTTCTACCGTTGGGTGCCTTGGGCGTTAATACTGCAGGCGAGGGTCATTTGCTGTAGGAGCTCGGTCAGAGGCTTTTCGTAGACGAAGTTCGTTTCACGCAGAATTCGACAGCAGGTCGACCGGCAGTGGATGTCGGATGGTGCTGGAGAGGTTCATCCGCTGGGGGGTCTAGCTGCTGGAGTTCGTGTGTCATAGGAGTTCATCCGAAATCTGTCCGCTATAGAAGTTCGATCGAAGTCCGATCCCTGTAGAAGTCCGAACGGGGATCATTTGTCGAGGAAGCTCGATCGAAGCCTGTCTGCAATAGAAATCCGAAAGAAATTCGTCCACAATGGAAGCTCGGGTGAAGGCTTACAGTGAAATCAGACGTGGATCGCTCGTAGTAAAATTTAAAGTAGACCGCTTGTAGCAGAAGCTCAGAGTAGATCGCTTGCAGTAGAAGCTCGGAGTAGATCGCTTGCAGTAGAAGCTCGGAGTCCGACCTTTGTAGGAGTTCGGATGAGGTCTACCTGCAACAGGAGTTCAGGATGGAAGTCCGGCTCCCGTAGGAGCTCGAACGAAGTCTACCTTCAGTCGGAGTTCGGGGATGAAGTCCGGCCCCCGTAGGAGCTCGGACGAAGTCTACTTATTCGGGGAAGAAGTCCGGTTCCCGTAGGAGCCCGGACAAGGCTACCTACAGCTGGAGTCTAGAAGGTGGTCTACCACCGTAGAAACTTGGATGGAGTCCGTCCGTCGTGGAGAATCCGGTCGACACTGGTGGGGGTTTATCCGTCGGCAGAACTCGGGAACGTTGCGGAGGCTCGACCGTCGGAGAGGTTCGAAAAGATGTCGTCGAAGGTCGGACGTTGGTAGAATCCCTGGAGGGTCACTCCTGATACGAACTTCGACTGGGGGTATTTTATACCCAACAACCCCAGTATGAAGGAAAGCCTTAAGAAGATGAAGAAGAAATAAAGAAAAATTAGTTCTTCTATCCATGAATGGATGATGGAAGATCGGAGAAAGAAAAACCCTTCTTCGAGTTGAAAAACTACCAACCCTTGGCTTTGGAATGAGGATGAAGAACAAAGAAAGTCCGAAAAAAAGAAGAGCGAGGTTGGTCGGGATAAGATGACACAACAGAGCGAAGCTGATAATCAGTCGGATGGAATTCAGAGCCAACTGAGTGGGACAAAGTTGATAATAATCAAGAAGATTCCAGACAAACTCCGAAATCGAAAATCGAAGATCGATCCGAAGGTCTTCGACATAGAATGCAACCTAGCCCGAGGAGGACAGTTCACTCGACCGTCCGGATCAGAAGCAAAAAGTTAAAATTACTTTGAGATACGGTACTATTTTCGGAGCCGATCAACATTAGATTCAGATAAAAAGAAACCTTCATCTCTGGATCCGAAGGAGAATCACCGGTTGGATTCTTCGACCGACTATCCCGAGAAGATGAAGCCTTCATTTTCTCACTTGCCATTAGAAATAAAAGAACCTAGAAGAAAAAAAGAAAAACCTAAGGGAAGGAATGGAAACAAGACCTAGAGCTAGGGATGACGGAAGAATAGAGAAACTTCGAAAGCTCTCAACACTGGGGCAGAACCTTCTGTTGCACAGGAGAATGACGAATGCAAAAGCAGAAAGTCCAAATGAAAGTGACTTTATATATATAGACCCCTCAACGGTCCGGATGAAGTCATTCAAATTAGGACTTCCTAGATTTTGACACATGGCTACATCAAAATCGATCATTGTTGGACGGTTCAATACATCTGCTCTCAATCATGCCAGCTCACCACTTCCGCATGAACGCATAGAGCCAATGACATTGGCCACGTGGTCAAAATCTACTAGTCAGAATCAAATCTCCAGATTCACTGGACGCCGAATTATCTTCTTGAAGCGATACCCCAATGATGATCTCATAGTTATCGAAAAACAAAATGGCTGGAGACCCTTTGTATTTTAAAAAATCATGAATTCTGTAGTTGAATCGAGGCTCGAGACAACATGTGACAACTTTCTTGTCCAACGTGTCAGATCACGTGACAATCCACATGTCAGACTACCTTGAATTTTGGAGTGGGGGGCAATGTTGGGACAATTCAGCTGACCTTCGATTCCGACTCTCAATCGGCTTCATAAGCACAAAATACCGACTATGAATCGGCTTACCGACCAACAGTCAGCTATCCTCAGCCATCAATAAACTCCAACTATGACAACTCGACTGATCTCAGATCAATGATCATAGGCATATAGAGTTACCGACCAATGCTCATTCGGACTTCCACAACTACCGACATATGATCGACATACTTTGATTACCGACATATAGTCGGCTTACCAAAACTCCAGGCAGAAAGTGCATAATGATCAGAATATGACCAATAGCAGGTATAACCACCCATCTCACGATCACAAAATGTTGAGATAAGCGGGATCCACGTGTCCAACCATTACAAACGGTTATCAACTACTCATCTATAAAAAGAGATAAATGAACAGCATTTGGTATGGTAATTTTGGACTGATACTCTGCCACTCTAAATACTTATCTGCTGTTCATCACTTCCCATTGACTTAAGCATCGGAGGTCTCTGTTGGATACAATTTAGTCAGTGTGGATTTAATTTTGCAGGTGCTCTTCACCGGCAACAGACACAATAGGAATTGATCGCAACAACTCCAAAGATGATGATAACTATATAGTCCATTTTTGCTTTGCTTGAACTATACCTCCAATGGGTAGTCTAATGAATTGAAAAATTGGTAAAGATTTAAGTGATTAAAAAAGATTAGGGTTAGAGACTATGTCGTCAAAAGCATCTATGTCAATTACCCATGTCTGGATGTGAGTTGAATGGAATATCTATTATGTTGATAAAAGTGGTGGTCTTATCAGTATTTAATATGGATAATAATAGGGCATACTGCTCTGACATGAGCTTGAGGTGCAATAAATGGGCCTAGAGGACTTTCATCGTTGGCAGCATGATTTGCAAAAGACTAGAACTTTTGGTTCCTTCGAGGTAGTTCAGGTAGCCAAGTAGTATTGCAATGATCATAATGTAGGCATCCTTGACCACCACAATTTTCGTGGCCATGACCTCATTGATTATCAGAATGACTAGAACCATGCCTATCAAAATATGAAGCAACCATGGCAGTGCCTGAAATAGTCCGCATCAGTTTGACTTGTAGTACTTCATATTTTTCCTCTTGTAAAATCAAAAAAAAAAAATACTTACTATAGATAAAGACTCCATGGGAGTATCTCGCTCTGAATATTTGAAAAGGAGTCGCTAAAACACCCATTCATCTTACAAGAAATAGTTCAACTCTTTCTTTGCACCACAATAAATCATTGATTTCATCCCAATATGCTTTAAGTGTAGTAAAATAAGAAGTAACTAAAAATTGATCTTGAACACATATTGATATATTAGGCTTGATATGATAAGATTGAGCAGCTTTACCATGAGAAAAGCACTCTAAATTTTCCCATGCATCCTTTGTAGCTTCAAAATAGACTATGCTGCTCACAAGATTTTTGTGGACTACATTTCAAATCCAAGAAAGCACCATGGCATTGCAATGCTGTCATACATCAGTGTTGTTAATTTGTTTAGGCTTCTTAAGCGAGTCATCAATAAAGCCAATTTTATTCTTAGCTAAGAAAGCAGTCTTCATGGCACACCTCTATAAACGATAATTGTCGCCAATAAGGACATGAGAGATTAGGACCATGCCTGGGTTATCCAAGTGATGGAAAAGAATGGAGATGCTACATCAACACTAGGATAAAAAATAACAGTAGAATAGGCCGTGATTGTTAGATGAACAATAAAGGGCCAAGAAAATTAAACATCGAGAGGATAATAGGAGAATAAGAAAGAGGGGTTGATTGATCAAGGAAAAGTCTGCTCTGATATCACAAAAAACTTGTATTAGAAATGAGATTTGATATGCTTGTCACATTCATAGCACTAATGTGCTTTATATATAAGTTAGCTTGACTCTAGGAATCAAATACTATAAAATATAAATAATAAAATCTCATGATTATGGAAAAGATACTAGAGAATAAAATTTTATTATGGTAAAGATACTAGGGACCTGATATAGTATAATACAATAGCAAAATCCCATAATTTGGTAAATATACTACATGCGAATATGACAACCAGATCCCATAATCTTTGGAGATTGATATGGGCTACTATACTAAGTTCTGCATGCAATATATAGCAATTGTGATATCCACAATTCTATAATGGACGAGATTCGGACAGCTTTTAATAGATGTCATCGGTAGAGTGGATGATCTTAGAAATCTATGATTCATTAGTAAAAGATGAATCAGGGACTGGGGAGGCGATCCTGGTTTTAGTGCCTGCGCTCTCAGTGTCACTGCAATAAAATTTTGTTTTACAAGATGCAAGTTCCCAGCAAGTGGCAACATAGGAGTAAGTATGAGCTGCGAGTGGGATTTTGTATGGTAGGAGGTGATCATGGTTGATTGTATTAAAAAGGGTGGTGGTTTCATCGTATGGAAAGAAAGAGGTGGTGCAGCGTTGCTCTCTTTGCGATAATTTTCTAAAATCAAAGCTTATATGGTTGTCTATGCGTAGTTGTATTCTACCATAAATGTCAAAGCATCAATAATTTTCTCAAACAGAGGAAGAATAGTGGAAGACCATTTTGAAGTTGCTAGTTGCAAAGATTATTGTTCTCCCATACTAAAATAAAGCTAATCTTATGCTCTTCCATGCTGTTGCAATCCCTCTACTCCAATGAACATCATGCTAGTGAGACATGTCACAGTTTCCAAAGGGAAATGTTAGCCACCAACTTTATACTACATTTACCTATTAAACATGTTTTGTCTGCCCAAGTTCCTGAAACCCTCCGACTTCGTGCACCGCTAGCTCCCATGCAGGCACCATGTCCTTCATGCAGGCATACTTGGGGATTGAGGAGGCTACATCAAGAGGTCACAAGAAAAGCACTCTCCAATTTCCCAGTTGTTTGCACCTTATTAGACATTTGGGCACATGAGAAGGCTGTGGAAAATCTCAGCCATTGCACATTTCTTGAATATGGTAGTTGGATGTCCTTCACACCCAGCCTTAATCTTCAGTAGGTTCTTTAACCTTTTACTGAAGGTTGAGAAAACTAAAATTAATAAATTGAGGATCCTACCAATCATCTAAAGCATTAGAGATGGTTGACTGTCTATAAAAATGTTCGCCAACAATATATACACTAACCATCAAATCAGCATTAGCAATAGCATTACTATCTCAAGCTATATCCTCTAGCCTTTATACTAATCATGCTAAAATCCCTGTTTGCTAAGATAAACATGGTTCCTCTTTAATGATGGATGATTTGACTATAAATACAAAAGATTTTGTTCAGATACTCTAAACATTTTTTAACAATCATGTACAAGCTGCTCTTTGCCTTTTTTTTTTTTTTTTCCTTTCCCTGAGAAGAACACACCGGCAACTTGTTTGAACATCATTACTATGTTCAGCCAATTCGATCTTTCTTGGTAGTCCAGGAGCTGCGTCCACCCCAGATGATCCAACCTCACCTTCCCTGCATTGTTCTGGGCCTTCTGGCACTGGAGGCTGCTCGATTAAGAATGGCGAAACGTCCAACTTCAACAGCTTCACCTAGGAGGCCTCTCTAGTGCAATCCAACCAAATTTCCCTTTCCTAAAGTCACTCAAGACACGGACAGCAGCCTGACTAACATCTCCATTAAACAAATGAAGGGCAAGTTTCTCTAGAAATCTGCAATCAATTATTAATGCGCAGAAGACTACTCAACATTTACTGGAAGCACCAAGTGTGTGCATAGATAAATCATGCAGCAAAGGGAAGCATACATTTTACCACAGTGACCTTCTGAATCAATTCTATAGCGCTTGCAGAGAGTATCTAAGCCTGTAGAAAACCAGTGAATCCAATTGGCAACTTCATACGATGAGATAAAATAGTAGCATTTTGCTTCTGGTTAAATGATAGAAATGGAACATAAAATTACAAAACATAAACATAAAATTATAAAAATTATACAAGTGGCTGATCTATTCTCAATGAAGTATCTCAGAGGATTGTGTGGATCAAGAGAATTGCTATAGTATACCAGTCAGTCTCCAAGTATTTGACAATAACAAGTCAGAACTGTTTGAATTGAACAAAATAATACATAGACAACACGACTATCATAATTTATAAATAGAAACATAGATTTTGTTCCAAAAACAATACTTGCATCATTGCATGGACATTTGTTGGTATATGAACAATGATATAGAACATACTAGGAAGAATTCTACCTATGTTGTAGTCCAACCCTCATTGTTTCTCTACAAAGAGGACATCTCTACCTCGTACTCCACTATACATGCATAGGTGCAACATGCTTGATTCTTTTTATTGACATGGCTAGGGAGTTCTAAATGTAGAACACATAAGCATGAATGATCAGGTTAACCTAAAAAGTCTAATTGGCACTTATTATTTTATCACCAAGAGAAGCTAAGTTCCGAACTTGTGAAACTTCATTTCAATATTAGATACAATCAAAAGTAATGAGCTTTTGGTAAGATTAAGTTGCAACTTGTATTAAACTTGGTGAAAACTTGAAGACCTACGAGAATTGAATCATTGATAGAAAAGGAAACAAAAGCTTAATGACAAAAAAACAAAGAATTTCCCCAGCATTTTGCTTTTAGAAACAAAGATTAGAACTGAGAGTGCAGATTAAGCATGGCAATCACTTGGCATCATACTGTAGTAAATGAGGACTACTTATCACCACTTCCTAATGGCAACTCCACTCAGGACCTTCTTGTTGACCTCAAGTGAATATGAGCATCAATGCCTGGCAAATATTGCAGCAATAATAAAAACCATGCCTAGAGATTTTTTTCTACCTCTCATGTTTACAGACAAGTAAAACAGCCAGCTGACTCTCCTGCAAGTTTTGGACTGAATGGGTTTGCTGATTTTGACTCTGTAGCAGCTCCACCACAGCAAACTAGAGATTTGGTTTTGGCAGATGTTTAGGGTACCGGTTTTCCAAGGCTTTAGTTATTTTCCTGTTCTTCTGGTTTCTTTTGTTCTCTATTCCATTTCTCTGGGGTCCAAGGACCCCACATTGTATCAAAAAAAAAATCATGCCTATGCATGACTGAAACCAAAGCTTTGAAAGAGACTAATCAGATTTTGAGGACATGTTTATGTAATGTTTCATGTCATCCATTTCTGATGGTGCAATGGAGCTTCCAGAATACAACTAGTTTGACCACCATCTCTGGTGGCATGTGTCAAAACAGGTTATTTAGGGTCTGCCCAAGTCTATTTTTGGTATATGCTGATCTTGAAGTACAAAAGGCTGTGGAAGAATTTCTTGATACAAGAAACTAGAAAACTAATCTAATTTAAAAAACAAAGCATAGCACATAGAAGCAAATTTTATGGAAATGTTGATGGAAGACTAAAAGTTCCATGCAGATATTTTTCGGCATCTTGGTTCTTTTATTGCAAATAATGGTAAGACAATATTTTTCGTCATCTTGGTTCCATGCAGATATTTTTCGTCACCTGTTGAATAATGAGATCATCAAAAACTAATGCAGACTTATATAGAAAACACCCCCTAATTTCTTCCCTTCGTTCTGCCCTCCTACAATCTCAATTTTGATCCACCTCTAGTTCAAAAGGTGTTGATCATAACATCACCTCTTAATTGGTCCAAAAGATCATGACCAACAAATACAGACTAGTAACTTAATTTCCCTACAATACAATTGAGCACCTAGCTTTCCTCGTACCATCAACTTTAGTGTGACTCAAGGCATAGGTAAATGACCTCCTGAGCATCTGATACTAAATTCAGGCAATTAGACATTGTGGTCCATGAAAAGTGTGGGTTCTCAACACTGATGGCCCACTATATACTTTTCACAGATAGAATTTGGAGTTAAATTCTGCACACAGGATTGTGTCTCTATTATGTGTGCATGTGCAGAGAGGCACTTATGGGATTTTGGAGAGTACTTAAATTGTAGCTTGTTAAGTTGAGAAACCAACCTACTGCTGGAAGCCTTGTCAACATTTGTACAAGAATGGCAGCCACATCAGGAGCATCGTATGATCTCTCCCCAATGTCATCACATATTGCAAGCTTGATTGCAGCTGCCTGATCACTTATTCGCATTGGTAATATGCCGGGGGAGTCCAACAACTCTAAATCTTTCCCAAAACGGACCCATCTGTTCAAAGATACGTGAGAGCAATAGTACTGAACCAAAAGCTTACAATTTATTTTCCATGAAGTTAAACATTAAAGATTTACAAAAGAACATAATGGAAATTGGTTTATACATGGTGGAATTTTATGATAATAATGCTTACTTCTCTAAGAGAGAAAAGAACAAGGTTCTAAGAGGAACTTACTTCAGTTCTCTTGTGACTCCTGGCCTAGGAGCTGCTGGACACATTCGCCGCCTCAATAAACGGTTAATTAGAGAAGATTTTCCTACATTTGGATATCCAACTATTCCAGCTCGGACCTGTAACAGAATAGAAAAATGGAATATAGATAATAGCATTGACAGAGCAGCTGCAATTCTAAAATTTGTGGTGAAACTGTCACAGTTTCAACGAATACATTATTAATAAGACATTTCATATATCCAGACCTGTCGCAGAATAAAAAAAGCATTCACATAATTGCTGTCCAGAACATATCATCCATTCCTGAATTGAAATACAAAATTTTAGGTAAAATGTCTTACAATTTCCATGAATATATCATTACTGCATTCACAAAGGGGCAAAAAACACCAAAAACTATTTTGGATGGTTGAGGACTAATAGAATCTTACAAATCTGAACTATTTCTTTCTGAATGCTGATATAATGTATTATTTAGAGAAAAGTGAGTGGTTCTTCTATAATAACAATTATAGTTCAACCCATTTAATGGATATAAAATGACCACTTCAACCATCAAGCTAGATGAAAATATTATTTGGCATGCTGAGAAAGAAAAGAGACAGTGTTGCTGATAGGGTTTTTCATGGTAAGAATAATGATGTACTGGAAAACTTCAACATGTATAACAACTACTACCAAAAACTCATCATCGATGACAGCCAACAGCTTTAATAGATAGCTGCCTTGGCTACATAGATTACCCTCCTATGCACCCACCTTAACATCTTGCATTATGTTTGAGTATAACAGGTAAGACCAATTTATAGATTTGTTAAGTTGATGCTTACCAGTGATTTAGTAAATCTTATTTAAGATGTTCTATCTCATTTGTTGGATGACAACTATTTTTTAGGTTTCTCCACCTGTTTGCAGCTTGCAGGCTTTTAAAACAGTGTTGACTGATTAAATTGAAGTGTCAAAAAAAAAAAGGAAGATATTCCAGACTTGACTATTAATTTTCACTGTACTTAATGAAACAATGACTCAGTTATTGCCCAAAAAAAACCACAGAATAAATATGATATAGACAGCTGGCTATCTAAACACAGAATTCAATATAGACTTGTGATGCTGACAAAGTTATGTAGCTGGTAGAAGCAACTATAGGCATCTCAACTTTACCAATCTTTGATCCTCCCCTTGATACTATCAATGAAATAGTTGAATGAGGAGGCTTGATCCTCAAAAGAATATGTGATATCATATTTCAAAAATTATCAACCATAACCTCTTGCCACACAACAAAGCAATCAACAATGATTGCTTCTTTTTATAAGCTCACAGTTATGATAATGATTACCTGATAATTTTTTCATTACACTGCCCAATAAATAGAATCTCACTGAGTGAAGCCAAACCACAAAAAAAATAAATAAAGAAAGAAAGAAAGAAAGAAAAGAATTAGATAAAAGGAAAAGTGTAGTGCAGGGAAGGGAGGAACCATGGCCTCCATCTCATCATCACAGGCAAAACTAAATATTTGACTTAAAATACACCAAAGAGCTCCAGAGCATGCAGTCATTGACTGTTCCTAACTAAAGGAATATAAGCATTATAGGAATTAGGAAGTCTTCAAGCTAGATATTTGTGATCCTACAATTCCATAATATTTCTCAAAAGCCCTACCAAATGTCTCTACCATTTATCATCGTAAAGAACTCAACACTTAGTGATTCCTCATAAAAGAAAACCATCTATAGATGCGGACAAACAAAGACATAAAAGGCTTATCATCCAATTAAAAATAGTGCTACTTTAAAATTATATCTTCCTTACCAAAAAGAAAGTGACTTTTCTGTAAGATATTTCTACTTAGCTTATAAATTGCATATCCAATCCATACTTCATTCCATCTGTTTGCCGTGATAACATTTCCTCTCCAACATCCATCTCAGAACTCCCTGATGCACTTGACATGACAAGGGTTCTTCAAACACAATCACCAACAACCGCATGACAACCCACAAGACATAATTTCTTTCATGAATTTCAAAATTTATATAGTTATAGTTTACAAATCATAAAAAGTTGATGTATGTATCACATATATTGTGAATTCAACTAGAATGATTGTTAGATGTAAGGGGTTACAGCTTATTATAACTGTACATATTAGTAATAGACCTATTAGTTAAGTATACCGACAAAGGCCTTCAACATTTGCTCGTATATAAACATGAGTTTCAGAATATGTAATCATCTTCATGAGTCCCTTCTGATAGTTTTGGTGAGCAATCCACATGAGCACACAATCGTTGCTCTCAAAACTAAGGACCCTAGCAATAGGAACAGCTAAAAACTCTGACTTGGCCTTTTGCATGCCTTTGTTGGGATGTCTAGGTGACAAGAACATCTGGTCATATTGTCTAGATAATTAACAAGACAAAATGGATTATCCAAGGAGTGGATTGCCAATGCTCTCTTCGGGTACTTGGTTCATATGGCAAGCCTTGAAACCATTTTTTATGTTCTAATCTGTACCTCGTGGTATTCTTTTTATTTGTTTTAGGTTTTGCTTGTCAACACCATTCATGGTATAAGAACACTAATTCAAATGCACAAGCATGCACACATGCGCATGTAGCCATTCAAAAATGCACATTCTGCATGAAAAATATTGGAACAATGAAGAAATATAAGAAAACATGTCCAATGAAGATTCAGAAAATTAATTACAGGACGAGGTAGGAGTCCCTTAGCTCTACGTTTCGTATTCACACCAGTGGCTAATAACTTTGCAAGCCTTCCGAGTTTCATGGTACCCTGCAATGGCACCAAATAACTAACAAATGACTGTGAAACCCCAAACAACCTACCATAAGTTGGTCGAGTATTTGGGGTTGGGAGATACCATTCCAAGCTGCCCATTGGCAAAAACAACTTTTATGCCCTGCCTTGAGAAGAAATTAGCCCATGCATTTCTGTCAGCAGCAGATATCATGTCTTCTCTATTCAAAACTAGAATTTTTTTCCGATTGCCAAGCCAGGAATCCATCTGCTCAGACAAAACACATTTAGTAACTATTTCTTCATGTTTGCTTTTCATGAAACAAATATAGAGCATCACCTGCGGATGGCTTGTAGCCATAGGAATCCTGGCATCACGAACTTCTACGACAACATCCATTAACTTTATTTGTTCTTTCAACTCTTTTTCTGCTTTTGCAATATGACCAGGATACCACTGCAGGGTGTCAAAGTTCAAAATCAAGAAAATTGAATGCTTAGCTATTGCAGAATATTACAAAATTCAATTCCAAGCCATAATTAACTACTGAATTTCATGTTCCAAAATATCCCATCATAGATCACTTCTGCAAAACCACACCTAATCTGTACCTGCACAGGACGTAATGACCTTGTCCAGTGATACACATCAGCATCCAAATTTTCCCAATCACCTTCTTCATGGAAGCTCTCATTCACATGTTTAGAAAGGTTGATTTTCTCTTTCTGGAACCAACGTAGTGATGTTCCACCAGCAACCTGCAACATTTCTCTTTAAAATTTCTAGCATTATTTATCCAGTATGCATATTATAAGAACTAAATCCCACGTTAATATTGTTAGTTGAGCATGAAATCTGAAAATAAGGGCAGTTAACAACTGAATTTTGCTGTACAAATGCAAGTCAGCAATTCAATGCCAGAGTTAATGTATGAAAGACCTGAACTGAATATTGAACATAAAGCCTATCACTAAATAAAATATTTTCAATACACAGTCGCCATAAGAAACAAACATTATAACTTCGATAAGAGGATGGTTTTGAGGCATGTACTTAGCAATTGGTGATTATCAATGGAGAAATCCTCTGAATGAAAAGCATGAAAGGAACTACAACAAAATGCTTGAACCATGCTCAGCAAAGAGATTGAGGGTAAGGTATTAATGTGAGCACAAAGGGCGAGGGGGTTAAGGAATCACCCACAGCAATTTCTGCAATCCAACATGAGAAAATCATTTTGCTCTTAAATCAAAAGCAAATACGTCATTATTTTGTATGTAAGGTTTCCCTTGTATATGAAGCCATATAACAACTCCTAAACCAGAAAGAATACTTATCAGAAACCTTTCGACCAATATTGTGCCAAGTAGGATTCTTAGTTCAACATGAAAACTAGTTAAAAAAAAAAGTAGGATTCTTAGTTCAACCTGACAACCAGTAAAATGTTTTCTCAATTCGATTGAGATTTTTTTCTAATCTGATACTGAAGAATAAAGCCTACCTTTTAGCATCATAATGACCAACCAACTGAAAAGTGAAACATAAAGTTCTGAGACCACTAGCTCAGTTTTAGACGACTCCTTATATGCCTCAAACATGCATGTATAGCTCAAGTCATGCCTCCAAAAATGTAGCAGATTTTGAGCTGGAAATTACCCATACGCACGGATATCTTATATCCAGTTGGTTTCCTGATTTGTGTTAGGCATAAAACATCCTTTCTCTATTTTTAGCACACTAAAACATGCCTATGCACAGTGCATTTTTCGTCAATGCAATCCTATTATAGAAAGCGACATCAAATAAAATTAAAAGTTAATCTGACTTGGATCATATTCAGAAAGCCTTTAGCTCCGAATCATATATTCAAGTTCTGTAATAACATAAAGAAACCAAACTGCTTTAACCATTTAAGCAAGCCTACAAGCAACTAAATGAACAAAATCACTGGCTAACACTTACAACCAGCACCACTTGCATTTGTCAGTATTACTTAGCCATAAAGCAGCGGTCTTTGAAAACACCAGTCAATTGGGTACATGAGAGGCTTGGGACTTCAAAGTATAGCAATCTTCTGATAATTTAACCGCCAAGTTGATTGCTTTCTGTAAAAACTCATAGTCCTATTGATCAAATGCAACCCCATGACCTCCTGACTGTAGATAATAATGAACAATTCCTCATCGAATAGATAAATTCAATGGTTTTTAACGACCATTCCTGTACCAATACTAAGCTCCAGTCCTGCGTTAATTACGTTTACGCTTTCCGGTCGAGCAAGAACAAGGTCTAACAAAAGTATTTAAATAGAAGCACAGAAGTAGCTCGCGAAAATAACCAAAAGAAAAAGGAAGGGAAGAATTTATAAGACGAACGGATTTCGAGAATTCGAGAGATGTCGGAAGAGGAAGCAAAAGAAACCCTAGAAATCTGGGCGGTCACTCACCGCGTTTGAGACGACAAGTCTGGGAGCCGCCGAACGGAGGGACGGGGTCTTGAAGCGCGGAGTTGGGGAGACGGAGGGCCGAGGGTGGGCCGGAAGGGCTAAAGAAGCCATGGGTGGTCTCACAGAGATAGGGAGAGAGAAGGAGAGGTGAGGCGGGGCTGGTTAATACGTAAAGGATGCCAGTTTTGGATGAATCTTGGACGTTGGATGATCCAGTTCTATTTCAACGTATCCTCCAACAACGTCCCTAACAAACGGCCATTTTCCCCCGACAAGTGATGAAAAATAAAATAAAATAAATAAATAAATAAATAAATAAATAAATATCCCTAGCCCTTAAATTATATTAATTTTTTTAAATCATCTGTAAATTATAAAAATCAAAATTTTAGTCTTCAAACTTTTTGAACCATTTTAATATTGCCTCACCCATTTTCGATGATTTTCTCGCACCGAAAAACCTATATAGCAGTTACTGATGCTTACGTAGCTCTATTCATTTGAACAGGTGGCATCGGCGTTGACTGCAGCCGATTTTTTTTTTTTCATTCTTCTTCTTCTCTCTGCCCTCGCCCCCCCCCCCACTAGCCCGCCCCTCCGATCCTCCTCTTCGGCATCTAGAGCTTCTACCCCACCTCAGCGCACCCTCGCCCGCTCCGATGCTGGTTGGTTGTGCGCTGGCACCCCCCCGATCCCACCCTGCCCTGCCCCCATGTGCCCCTACGGTTGAGGCTCGGGGGTGGCGATGGGAACCGCAAGCGCATACGGAGCTGGGGTGGAGGCCGAGGGCGAATGATTGGCCGTCGGTGCATTCCAGGACCTCTAGATCGGCCGTCCCTATTCTGTTGCTCCAAGCCTCCTATCTTGTTAAGTTTGTGGGGGAGGGGGTGCAGAACCCACCGGCGGTGATTGGGGGTGGGGCGAGGGGGCGATGCACAACCCACAAGCATCGGAGGGGGGTGGCGGTGGGAACTGCGGGGGCACACAGGGGCGGGGGCGGGGGGGGCACCAGCGCACAACCCACCAGCACCGAGGCGGGTGGAGGTGCAGTCGGAGGCGGTGAGGTAGACCTATCAACAGGTCGAGTTAGGGTTGGAACCTGGATATCCAGATCTGGATCTGATCTTAGTTACTGGTACCTGATCCAGATCCGAATATCCGACGGATCTGGCCTTGAAGTACTAGGCTTGGACCCTAATGGATCTCGGGTATCCGGACCCGATTTCGGGATCCGAAACTCCTCATCACAGGCGGCTCGGATGGCGGTAGAGACGATGCGAGGTAGAGGGAGGAGACACTGAGCGGTGGAGCCATGGAAGACAATGACGGAGGGGGAGCAGTGATCCGAATGGCGGCGGAGATGATGCGAGGCAAAGGGAGGGAGCACAGATCTCATGGGGGAGAGACGGCCCGGATCTTCTCCGTTCATAGCCTTAGTGCCAGGGTCCAGCCATCGGTGAACATGGGTGTTCACGACGAAGGGGGTCTTGGCCCCATGGTATAAATCAAATATGGGGATGAAGATGGTGCAATCGTAGCCTTGACGGAAGCGATCGGAGGATGGAGGCTAGGAGGTGGAGAGGATGTCGAGAGAGTGAGGGGTGGAGATGCAGATCTCGAGGAAATCAGTCTCAACCAGGACGGTAGAGAGGGAGCGCATGGTGAGGACGAGATGGGCAATGAGGTTGCGGTCGGCGGTGGCCATGACCTCATTGCCAATGGCGAGGAGGGGCGAGTTTAGGCATAACGAAAATGAGTTGGAGGAGGGAGTCGAGGGCTGGTGTTGGTGTTGGTGTCTGGCCATCGACGAGCGGATCTCACAGTGGAGAGGGAGAGGAGGGGAGGGAGAGGCACCAATGGGGTCCTCGGGGAGACTGAGAGAGAGGGAGAGAGGGAGATTGAGAGATAGAGAGAGGATCTGGGATGGGATATTAAATATTTTTAATATATATATTATATTATATTATCAGGTCACGGGTCTATCAAGTCTGGGTATTAAATATCCAGATCCTATCCGTTTATATTATGGTTTATCGGGTCTGGATAAATGGGTCCAATGCTAGTACCAGATTCGGACCCGTCAGGAAAATACCCGCGGGTCTCGGGCCAGGACCCGGCCCATTGACAGCTCTAGGGTGGGGCGAGGGTGCACCAGGGCGGGCGGGGGTGCGGCCGAAGGCGTCAGTCAGAAGGACGAAAAAGACTCATTATAGGAGTCTTTTTCGTTCTTTTTTTTTTTTTTTTGGAGGTGCTTTGCGATTCGTACGGAGTGCCAATCGAGCTTGATTATCCACATAAGCATCGGCTCAGGGTGAAAGAATTAAATCGGTGAGAGAAAGTCATCGAAAATCACTAGAAAGATAATATTAAAATAATTCAGAAAGTTCGAGGACTAAAATTCAGAATTTTATAGTATAGGGACTATTTAAAAAAATCCGATACAGTTTAAAGACTAGGGATATAATTTATCCAAAAAAAATTTTTTTTTAGTTAAAAAAGAGAGCAATAGATGTATTATTGAAAATGTAGCAAAAGTTTACACGAAGCCTGAAAATAAATAAATAAATATATAAAATAAAATAAAATTGAGCCGAATCAAAGCTTGGAGGCCTATAAACAAAAAAGAATCTACAAAAAGGAGTCTATAACACAACACGAGTAGATTGACAGCAGAAACCTGTAAGATGCAAGATGATGCTTAACACAAAAATGTAGTATTATTAACCATCGGCATTAGCTTTGTAGAACTTGAGGAGATCTGGTACAGATAATGTTGGGTATAAAGTACCCGCAGCCGAAATCCTCAGCAGAACGGCTCCGCCCGGACTCCTACGGGAGCCGGGCTCCTCCATCAACAGCGGAACGGCTCCGCCCGGACTCCTACGGGAGCCGGCCTCCTCCCTCGACAGCGGAACGGCTCCGTCCGGACTCCTACGGGAGCCGGGCTCCTCCCTCGACAGCAGAACGGCTCCGCCCGGACTCCTACGGGAGCCGGGCTCCTCCATCGACAGCAGAACGGCTCCACCTGGACTCCTACGGGAGTCGGGCTCCTCCATCCACAGCGGAACGGCTCCGCCCGGACTCCTACGGGAGCCGGGCTCCTCCCTCGACAGCGGAACGGCTCCGCCCGGACTCCTACGGGAGCCGGGCTCCTCCCTCGACAGCAGAACGGCTCCGCCCGGACTCCTACGGGAGCCGGGCTCCTCCATCAAGTGGGGGCGACAGCGCGCAGGGATCGAGGGGGCAATTTCGGCTGCGCACATCTCTCTCTGTGTACTTCCTTCGCTTGAAATTCAAACTCGAAAGTAGGGGGACTGGTGTTGGGTATAAAGTACCCGCAGCCAAAATCCTCAGCAGAACGGCTCCGCCCGGACTCCTACGGGAGCCGGGCTCCTCCCTCGACAGCAGAACGGCTCCACCCGGACTCCTACGGGAGCCGGGCTCCTCCATCAACAGCAGAACGGCTCCGCCCGGACTCCTACGGGAGCCGGGCTCCTCCATCAACAGCGGAACGGCTCCGCCCGGACTCCTACGGGAGCCGGGCTCCTCCCTCGACAGCAGAACGGCTCCGCCCGAACTCCTACGGGAGCCGGGCTCCTCCATCGACAGCAGAATAGCTCCTCCCGGACTCCTACGGGAGCCGGGCTCCTCCATCAACAGCGGAACGGCTCCGCCCGGACTCCTACGGGAGCCGGGCTCCTCCCTCGATAGCGGAACGGCTTCGCTCGGACTCCTACGAGAGCCGGGCTCCTCCCTCGACAGCAGAACGGCTCCGTCCGGACTCCTACGGGAGCCGGGCTCCTCCCTCGACAGTAGAACGGCTCCGCCCAGACTCCTACGGGAGCCGGGCTCCTCCATCGACAGCAGAATGGCTCCGCCCGGACTCCTACGGGAGCCGGGCTCCTCCCTCGACAGCTGAACGGCTCCGCCCGATCTCCTACGGGAGCCGGGCTCCTCCATCAACAGCGGAACGGCTCCGGCCGGACTCCTACGGGAGCCGGGCTCCTCCCTCGACAGCGGAACGGCTCCGCCCGGACTCCTACGGGAGCCGGGCTCCTCCCTCGACAGCAGAACGGCTCCGTCCGGACTCCTACGGGAGTCGGGCTCCTCCATCAACAGCGGAACGGCTCCGCCCGGACTCCTACGGGAGCCGGGCTCCTCCCTCGACAGTGGAACGGCTCCGCCCGGACTCCTACGGAAGCCGGGCTCCTCCATCGACAGCAGAACGGCTCTGCCCGGACTCCTACGGGAGCCGGGCTCCTCCATCAACAGCGGAACGGCTCCGCCCGGACTCCTACGGGAGCCGGGCTCCTCCCTCGGCAGCAGAACGGCTCCGCCCGGACTCCTACGGGAGCCGGGCTCCTCCATCAACAGCGGAACGGCTCCGCCCGGACTCCTGCGAGAGCCGGGCTCCGCCCTGAGTCTCCGACCTCAGTATCAGCTGCCGGAGCCGGACTCCACCCACGACCTCAACCGAAAGGAGAACTCCTCCCGGACTCCTTCAAAGGCCAATCTCCGACCACTGCCGAGCCTCAATCAACAGATCCGCGTCCCTTGGCAGATCACAATAACAACTATGATCCTGTTCCACTTTCTGTAGTGGATTCCGCGCGGCTCCATCACCCCCTGCGGCGGACCCATTACTCCCTGACAGGCTGTATCAACAGCCATGATTCTGCTCCGCTCCCTGCGGCAGGTGCTGCACGATCCCACTACTCGCTGACAGCTAACGGCAACGGACGCCGCTCCACCACCTGCAACGGGCCCTACGTGGCAGGCTATGACAATAGCCACGGGTCTACCCCACTACCTTTCGCAATCAATTCCTCTGACCCTGGGCGGCCCACTACCGGACGGTTACAAACGTCGCCATCAATCCGTTGCCTCCTCCGCCTATAAAAAGGGGGAATCCAGACACGTTATTCTTTAAGCTCATTCTTCCTTATCTCAAAACTCTACTAAATTTTCCGTTCGAGCACTCCATTCTTGTTGAGGCAGAAAACTGACTTGAGCGTCGGAGGGTCTTGCCGGAGCAACCCCACCTCTGGTTTAGACTTCCCTTGCAGGTCCCGGCGGCGACCGCGGCTTCCCCGACTCCAGCTTCTCCGGCGCAAGCGGATTTTTGCACCAACAAGGGTTATGCCGTTCGGCCTCAAGAACGCGGGCGCAACCTATCAACGACTGGTGAACAAAATCTTCAAGGAGCAGATCGGCCGAAATATGGAGGTTTATGTGGACGATATGCTCGTGAAAAGCAGGTCTTCCGAAAATCATGTCGCCGACCTCGAGAAAACCTTTGGCGCTCTTCGAAAGTATAGAATGAAACTGAACCCGACCAAATGCGCCTTTGGGGTAACCTCAGGAAAGTTCCTGGGCTTCATGGTGTCGGGGCGCGGGATCGAGGCCAATCCGGAGAAAATTTGCGCCATCCAAAATATGACTGTCCCAAGGTCGATCAAGGAGGTTCAATGCCTCACGGGAAGAGTCACGGCTTTTAATCGCTTTGTCGCGAGGTCGGCCGAACGATGTCTGCCCTTCTTTCAAACCCTCAAGCAGCCGAAGAACTTCTACTGGACCTCTGAATGCCAACAGGCATTCGAAGAATTAAAAAGCTACCTTAGCTCACCCCCACTGCTGGCGAAGCCCGAGCCCAAGGAGGAATTATTTTCATACCTGGCAGTCTCTCCCACAGCCCTTGCGGCCGTCCTTGTTAAAGAGGAAATGAAAGTCCAGCGATCGGTCTACTACATTAGCCGCGTATTGAGGGACGCCGAGACCAGGTATACTAAATTAGAAAAACTGACCTACGCCTTGTTGATTGCAGCTCGGAGACTCCGGCCTTACTTTCAAGGGCACACAGTGACGTTACTCACCGACCAACCGATCAAGGCGGTTTTGCACCGAGCTGATATCTCCGGGAGAATGGCGAAATGGGCAATCGAGCTCACAGAATTCGACATCAACTACAAACCTAGACCGGCAATAAAAGCCCAAGTATTGGCGGATTTCATAATAGAATGCACCATCCCCGAGGAGGCCGAACCTGAGCAAAACGAAATTGACGACCTGAGGACTCAACCGAACTCCCCCGACGAAGAAGCCAGTTCCTCCGACAGCTTTTGGACCCTCCATGTGGACGGATCTTCCAACATGGCAGGCGCGGGTGCAGGCCTGATCTTGACCGGCCCAGAGGGAGTCGTTGCGGAGTACGCTCTGCGTTTTGAATTCCCCGCAACAAACAATGGAGCGGAGTATGAAGCTCTGATCGCAGGATTGAGGATCGCCAGGGAGCTCGGAATAGGTCAACTCCGGGTGCACAGCGATTCCCAACTTGTGGTGGGGCAAGTCCGCGGGAGCTTTGAAGCGCGGGAGGACAGTATGGCCAAATATCTTGAGAAGGTGAAGGAGTTCATCCCCGCCTTTGGCAATTTCGACATCAGGCAAATTCCAAGGTCGGAGAACACCAGAGCCGATCTTCTCTCCAAACTGGCGACATCGGCTCCGACCGAATTGCCAAAAGGCGTCCTCTTTGAAGTTTTAAAACATCCGAGTACGGAAGAACCGCGACTCGTAATGGAGATCGACCACGAGCCCAGCTGGGTCGACCCGCTAATAACCTATCTTAGAGATGGGATTCTCCCCCAGGACGCGAAAGAAGCCCGAAAACTCCGAAATCAAGCCTCTCGGTACATCCTTTATGAGGGCAAATTGTACAAAAGATCGTACTCCTTGCCTCTCTTGAGATGCCTACGACCCTCAGAAGCTGACTACGCTTTATGGGAAGTACTTGAGGGAGCTTGCGGAAGCCACTTGGGTGCCAGGTCTCTATCCCACAAGCTACTCCGCCAAGGGTACTACTGGCCAACAATGCACCGTGATTCAATCGAATATGTCAAAAAGTGTGATCGATGCCAGAGATACGCCAACGTCCAGAGACAACCTGCTACCGAGCTTACACCCTTGAGTGCCCCATGGCCTTTTGCGCAGTGGGGGATGGATATTCTTGGCCCCTTTCCCATGGCGTCTGGCCAAAGAAAATTCCTCCTTGTAGCAATCGACTACTTCACCAAATGGGTCGAGGCCGAGCCACTAGCAAAAATCACAGAGGCGAAAGTGCAGGATTTCGTCTGGAGATCAATCGTATGCAGGTTCGGTTTGCCTAGAACCCTAATCACTGATAATGGACGGCAATTCGCGGGAGCCAGATTTGCTGAATTCTGTGAAGACCTAAATATCTCCCACAAATTCACATCAGTGGCCCATCCCCAGGCGAACGGCGAAGCCGAAGTAACAAACAGAACCCTTTTGCAGGGGATTAAGACCAGGCTCGAAAAAGCAAAAGAAACTTGGGCGGACGAACTTTATCATGTGCTATGGGCTTATCGGACCACCCAGAGGTTGCCTACAGGAGAGACTCCCTTTGCTTTAGCCTTTGGTACGGAAGCCGTCATCCCGATCGAGCTTAAACTCCCGTCGGCACGAGTCGTGGCATTCGACGAACCCCAAAACGCGCAAAGTCTCAGAGCCAACCTCGACCTACTGGAAGAAAGGCGGGAGATTGCTCAGGTTCGAATGGCAGCCTACAGACAGAAAGTTGCTCGATATTACAACGCCCGAGTCAAGAACAAGGCATTCAAAGCAGGGGATCTAGTGCTCCGGCGAGCTGCTGTCTCACAACCGCAGGGCCAGGGGAAGCTTGCCCCAAACTGGGAGGGACCTTATGAGGTCAAAGAAGTGGTCCGACCTGAAACTTATTATCTTAAGAAACTCGGAGGAGCCGACCTCCCGCGACCGTGGAGC
>NC_025993.2:9093621-9160930 GCF_000442705.2 Elaeis guineensis
TCAGACTACCTTGAATTTTGGAGTGGGGGGCAATTGTTGGGACAATTCAGCTGACCTTCTGATTCCTGACTCTCAATCGGCTTCATAAGCACAAAATACCGACTATCAATCGGCTTACCGACCAACAGTCAGCTATCCTCAGCCATCAAAAACTCCAACTATGACAACTCGACTGATCTCAGATCAATGATCATAGGCATATAAGAGTTACCGACCGATGCTCATTCGGACTTCCACAACTACCGACATATGATCGACATACTTTGATTACCGACATATAGTCGGTTTATCAGAAACTGCCAGTGCAGAAAGTTAATGTCAGAAATGACCAATAGCAGGTATAATCACCCATCTCACGATCAAAAATGTTGAGATAAGCGGGATCCACGTGTCCAACCATTACAAACGGTTACCAACTACTCATCTATAAAAAGAGGTAAATGAACAGCATTTGGTATGGAATTCTGGACTGATACTCTGCCACTCTAAATACTTATCTGCTGTTCATCACTTCCCATTGACTTAAGCATCGGAGGTCTCCGTTGGACACAATTTGTCAGTGTGGATTTCATTTTGCAGGTGCTCTTCACCGGCAACAGACACAATAAGAATTGATCGCAACAACTCCAAAGATGATGATAACTATATAGTCCATTTTTGCTTTGCTTGAACTATACCTCCAATGGGTAGTCTAATGAATTGAAAAAATTGATAAAGATTTGAGTGATTAAAAAAGATTAGGGTTCAGAGACTATGTCGTCAAAAGCATCTATGTCAATTACCCATGCGGCTGTGAGTTGAATGGAATATCTATTATGTTGATAAAAGTGGTGGTCTTATCAGTATTTAATATGGATAATAATAGGGCATACTGCTCTGACATAAGCTTGAGGTGCAATAGATGGGCCCTAGAGGACTTTCATTGTTGGCAGCATGATTTGCAAAAGGATAGAACTTTTGGTTCCTTCGGGGTAGTTCAGGTAGCCAAGTAGTATTGCAGTGATCATAATGTAGGCATCCTTGACCGCCACAATTTCGTGCCATGACCTCATTGATTATCAGAATGACTAGAACCATGCCTATTAAAATATAAGCAACCATGGCAGTGCCTGAAATAGTCAGCATCAGTTTGACTTGCAGTGCTTCATATTTTTTCTCTTGTAAAATCAGAAAAAAAAAAAAATACTTACTATAGATAAAGGCTCCATGACGAATATCTCGCTCTGAATATTTGAAAAGGAGTCGCTAAAACACCCATTCATCTTAGAAGATATAGTCCAACTCTTTCTTTGCACCACAATAAATCATTGATTTCATCCCAATATGCTTTAAGTGTAGTAAAATAAGAAGCAACTAAAAATTGGATCTTGAACACGTATTGATATATTAGGCTTGATATGATAAGATTGAGCAGCTTTACCATGAGAAAAGCACTCTAAATTTTCCCATGCATCCTTTGTAGCTTCAAAATAGACTATGCTGCTCACAAGATTTTCGTGGACTGCATTTCAAATCCAAGAAAAAGCCGTGGTATTGCAATGCTGCCATACATCGTGTTGTTAACTTTTTTTAGGCTTCTTAAGCGAGTCATCAATAAAGCCAATTTTATTCTTAGCTAAGAAAGCAGTCTTCATGACACACCTCTATAAAAGATAATTGTCACCAATAAGGACATGAGAGATTAGGACCATGCCTGGGTTATCCAAGTGATGGAAAAGGAATGGAGATGTTACATCAACACTAGGATAAAAAATAACAGTAGAATAGGCCATGATTGTTAGATGAACAATAAAGGGCCAAGAAAATTAAACATCGAGAGGATGATAGGAGAATAAGAAAGAGGGGTTGATTGATCAAGGAAAAGTCTGCTATGATATCACAAAAAACTTGTATTAGAAATGAGATTTGATATGCTTGTCACATTCATAGCACTAACGTGCTCTATATATAAGTTTTGACTCTAGGAATCAAATACTATAAAATACAAATAATAAAATCTCATGATTATGGAAAAGATACTAGAGAATAAAAGTTTATTATGATAAAGATACTAGGGACCTGATATAGTATAATACAATAGCAAAATTCCATAATTTGGTAAATATACTACATGCGAATATGACAACCAGATCCCATAATCTTTGGAGATTGATATGGGCTACTATACTAAGTTTCTGCATGCAATATATAGCAATTGTGATATCCACAATTCCATAATGGACGAGATTCGTACAGCTTTTAATAGATGTCATCGGTAGAGTGGATGATCTTAGAAATCTATGATTCATTAGTAAAAGATGAAACAGGGACTGGGGAAGCGATCCTGGTTTTAGTGCCTGTGCTCTCAGTGTCCCTGCAATAAAATTTTGTTTTACAAGATGCAAGTTCCCAGCAAGTGGCAACATAGGAGATAAGTATGAGCTGCGAGTGGGATTTTTGTATGGTAGGAAGGTGATCATGGTTGATTGTATTAAAAAGGGTGGTGGTTTCATCGTATGGAAAGAAAGAGGTGGTGCAGCGTTGCTCTCTTGCGATAATTTTCTAATAATCAAAGCTTTATATGGTTGTCTATGCGTAGTTGTATTCTACCATAAATGTCAAAGCATCAATAATTTTGTCAAACAGAGGAAGAAGAGTGGAAGACCATTTTGAAGTTGCTAGTTGCAAAGATTATTGTTCTCCCATACTAAAAGAAAGCTAATCTTATGCTCTTCCATGCTGTTGCAATCCCTCTACTCCAATGAACATCATGCTAGTGAGACATGTCACAGTTTCCAAAGGGAAATGTTAGCCACCAACTTTATACTACATTTACCTATTAAACATGTTTTGTCTGCCCAAGTTCCTGAAACCCTCCGACTTCGTGCACCGCTAGCTCCCATGCAGGGACCATGTCCTTCGTGCAGGCATACTTGGGGATTGAGGAGGCTACATCAAGAGGTCACAAGAAAAGCACCCTCCAATTTCCCAGTTGTTTGCACCTTAGACATTTGGGCACATGAGAAGGCTAAACAACTGAACAGGTGGAAAATCTCAGCCATTGCACATTTCTTGAATATGGTAGTTGGATGTCCTTCACACCCAGCCTTAATCTTCAATAGGTTCTTTAACCTTTTACTGAAGGTTGAGAAAACTAAAATTAATAAATTGAGGATCCTACCAATCATCTAAAGCATTAGAGATGGTTGACTGTCTATAAAAATGTTCGCCAACAATATATACACTAACCATCAAATCAGCATTAGCAATAGCATTACTATCTCAAGCTATATCTCTAGCCTTTATACTAATCATGCTAAAATCCCTGTTTGCTAAGATAAACATGGTTCCTCTTTAATGATGGATGATTTGACTATAAATACAAAGATTTTGTTCAGATACTCTAAACATTTTTAACAATCATGTACAAGCTGCTCTTTGCCTTTTTTTTTTTCCTTTCCCTGAGAAGAACACACCGGCAACTTGTTTGAACATCATTACTATGTTCAGCCAATTCGATCTTTCTTGGTAGTCCAGGAGCTGCGTCCACCCCAGACGATCCAACCTCACCTTCCCTGCATTGTTCTGGGCCTTCTGGCACTGGAGGCTGCTCGATTAAGAATGGCGAAACGTCCAACTTCAACAGCTTCACCTAGGAGGCCTCTCTAGTGCAATCCAACCAAATTTCCCTTTCCTAAAGTCACTCAAGACACGGACAGCAGCCTGACTAACATCTCCATTAAACAAATGAAGGGCAAGTTTCTCTAGAAATCTGCAATCAATTATTAATGCGCAGAAGACTACTCAACATTTACTGGAAGCACCAAGTGTGCATAGATAAATCATGCAGCAAAGGGAAGCATACATTTTACCACAGTGACCATCTGAATCAATTCTATAGCGCTTGCAGAGAGTATCTAAGCCTGTAGAAAACCAGTGAATCCAATTGGCAACTTCATACGATGAGATAAAATAGTAGCATTTTGCTTCTGGTTAAATGATAGAAATGGAACATAAAATTACAAAACATAAACATAAAATTATAAAAATTATACAAGTGGCTGATCTATTCTCAATGAAGTATCTCAGAGGATTGTGTGGATCAAGAGAATTGCTATAGTATACCAGTCAGTCTCCAAGTATTTGACAATAACAAGTCAGAACTGTTTGAATTGAACAAAATAATACATAGACAACGCGACTATCATAATTTATAAATAGAAACATAGATTTTGTTCCAAAAACAATACTTGCATCATTGCATGGACATTTGTTGGTATATGAACAATGATATAGAACATACTAGGAAGAATTCTACCTATGTTGTAGTCCAACCCTCATTGTTTCTCTACAAAGAGGACATCTCTACCTCGTACTCCACTATACATGCATAGGTGCAACATGCTTGATTCTTTTTATTGACATGGCTAGGGAGTTCTAAATGTAGAACACATAAGCATGAATGATCAGGTTAACCTAAAAAGTCTAATTGGCACTTATTATTTTATCACCAAGAGAAGCTAAGTTCAGAACTTGTGAAACTTCATTTCAATATTAGATACAATCAAAAGTAATGAGCTTTTGGTAAGATTAAGTTGCAACTTGTATTAAACTTGGTGAAAACTTGAAGACCTACGAGAATTGAATCATTGATAGAAAAGGAAACAAAAGCTTAATGACAAAAAAACAAAGAATTTCCCCAGCATTTTGCTTTTAGAAACAAAGATTAGAACTGAGAGTGCAGATTAAGCATGGCAATCACTTGGCATCATACTGTAGTAAATGAGGACTACTTATCACCACTTCCTAATGGCAACTCCACTCAGGACCTTCTTGTTGACCTCAAGTGAATATGAGCATCAATGCCTGGCAAATATTGCAGCAATAATAAAAAACATGCCTAGAGATTTTTTTCTACCTCTCATGTTTACAGACAAGTAAAACAGCCAGCTGACTCTCCTGCAAGTTTTGGACTGAATGGGTTTGCTGATTTTGACTCTGTAGCAGCTCCACCACAGCAAACTAGAGATTTGGTTTTGGCAGATGTTTAGGGTACCGGTTTTCCAAGGCTTTAGTTATTTTCCTGTTCTTCGGGTTTCTTTTGTTCTCTATTCCATTTCTCTGGGGTCCAAGGACCCCACATTGTATCAAAAAAAAAATCATGCCTATGCATGACTGAAACCAAAGCTTTGAAAGAGACTAATCAGATTTTGAGGACATGTTTATGTAATGTTTCATGTCATCCATTTCTGATGGTGCAATGGAGCTTCCAGAATACAACTAGTTTGACCACCATCTCTGGTGGCATGTGTCAAAACAGGTTATTTAGGGTCTGCCCAAGTCTATTTTTGGTATATGCTGATCTTGAAGTACAAAAGGCTGTGGAAGAATTTCTTGATACAAGAAACTAGAAAACTAATCTAATTTAAAAAACAAAGCATAGCACATAGAAGCAAATTTTATGGAAATGTTGATGGAAGACTAAAAGTTCCATGCAGATATTTTTCGGCATCTTGGTTCTTTTATTGCAAATAATGGTAAGACAATATTTTTCGTCATCTTGGTTCCATGCAGATATTTTTCGTCACCTGTTGAATAATGAGATCATCAAAAACTAATGCAGACTTATATAGAAAACACCCCCTAATTTCTTCCCTTCGTTCTGCCCTCCTACAATCTCAATTTTGATCCACCTCGAGTTCAAAAGGTGTTGATCATAACATCACCTCTTAATTGGTCCAAAAGATCATGACCAACAAATACAGACTAGTAACTTAATTTCCCTACAATACAATTGAGCACCTAGCTTTCCTCGTACCATCAACTTTAGTGTGACTCAAGGCATAGGTAAATGACCTCCTGAGCATCTGATACTAAATTCAGGCAATTAGACATTGTGGTCCATGAAAAGTGTGGGTTCTCAACACTGATGGCCCACTATATACTTTTCACAGATAGAATTTGGAGTTAAATTCTGCACACAGGATTGTGTCTCTATTATGTGTGCATGTGCAGAGAGGCACTTATGGGATTTTGGAGAGTACTTAAATTGTAGCTTGTTAAGTTGAGAAACCAACCTACTGCTGGAAGCCTTGTCAACATTTGTACAAGAATGGCAGCCACATCAGGAGCATCGTATGATCTCTCCCCAATGTCATCACATATTGCAAGCTTGATTGCAGCTGCCTGATCACTTATTCGCATTGGTAATATGCCGGGGGAGTCCAACAACTCTAAATCTTTCCCAAAACGGACCCATCTGTTCAAAGATACGTGAGAGCAATAGTACTGAACCAAAAGCTTACAATTTATTTTCCATGAAGTTAAACATTAAAGATTTACAAAAGAACATAATGGAAATTGGTTTATACATGGTGGAATTTTATGATAATAATGCTTACTTCTCTAAGAGAGAAAAGAACAAGGTTCTAAGAGGAACTTACTTCAGTTCTCTTGTGACTCCTGGCCTAGGAGCTGCTGGACACATTCGCCGCCTCAATAAACGGTTAATTAGAGAAGATTTTCCTACATTTGGATATCCAACTATTCCAGCTCGGACCTGTAACAGAATAGAAAAATGGAATATAGATAATAGCATTGACAGAGCAGCTGCAATTCTAAAATTTGTGGTGAAACTGTCACAGTTTCAACGAATACATTATTAATAAGACATTTCATATATCCAGACCTGTAGCAGAATAAAAAAAGCATTCACATAATTGCTGTCCAGAACATATCATCCATTCCTGAATTGAAATACAAAATTTTAGGTAAAATGTCTTACAATTTCCATGAATATATCATTACTGCATTCACAAAGGGGCAAAAAACACCAAAAACTATTTTGGATGGTTGAGGACTAATAGAATCTTACAAATCTGAACTATTTCTTTCTGAATGCTGATATAATGTATTATTTAGAGAAAAGTGAGTGGTTCTTCTATAATAACAATTATAGTTCAACCCATTTAATGGATATAAAATGACCACTTCAACCATCAAGCTAGATGAAAATATTATTTGGCATGCTGAGAAAGAAAAGAGACAGTGTTGCTGATAGGGTTTTTCATGGTAAGAATAATGATGTACTGGAAAACTTCAACATGTATAACAACTACTACCAAAAACTCATCATCGATGACAGCCAACAGCTTTAATAGATAGCTGCCTTGGCTACATAGATTACCCTCCTATGCACCCACCTTAACATCTTGCATTATGTTTGAGTATAACAGGTAAGACCAATTTATAGATTTGTTAAGTTGATGCTTACCAGTGATTTAGTAAATCTTATTTAAGATGTTCTATCTCATTTGTTGGATGACAACTATTTTTTAGGTTTCTCCACCTGTTTGCAGCTTGCAGGCTTTTAAAACAGTGTTGACTGATTAAATTGAAGTGTCAAAAAAAAAAGGGAAGATATTCCAGACTTGACTATTAATTTTCACTGTACTTAATGAAACAATGACTCAGTTATTGCCCAAAAAAAACCACAGAATAAATATGATATAGACAGCTGGCTATCTAAACACAGAATTCAATATAGACTTGTGATGCTGACAAAGTTTTGTAGCTGGTAGAAGCAACTATAGGCATCTCAACTTTACCAATCTTTGATCCTCCCCTTGATACTATCAATGAAATAGTTGAATGAGGAGGCTTGATCCTCAAAAGAATATGTGATATCATATTTCAAAAATTATCAACCATAACCTCTTGCCACACAACAAAGCAATCAACAATGATTGCTTCTTTTTATAAGCTCACAGTTATGATAATGATTACCTGATAATTTTTTCATTACACTGCCCAATAAATAGAATCTCACTGAGTGAAGCCAAACCACAAAAAAAATAAATAAAGAAAGAAAGAAAGAAAGAAAAGAATTAGATAAAAGGAAAAGTGTAGTGCAGGGAAGGGAGGAACCATGGCCTCCATCTCATCATCACAGGCGAAAACTAAATATTTGACTTAAAATACACCAAAGAGCTCCAGAGCATGCAGTCATTGACTGTTCCTAACTAAAGGAATATAAGCATTATAGGAATTAGGAAGTCTTCAAGCTAGATATTTGTGATCCTACAATTCCATAATATTTCTCAAAAGCCCTACCAAATGTCTCTACCATTTATCATCGTAAAGAACTCAACACTTAGTGATTCCTCATAAAAGAAAACCATCTATAGATGCGGACAAACAAAGACATAAAAGGCTTATCATCCAATTAAAAATAGTGCTACTTTAAAATTATATCTTCCTTACCAAAAAGAAAGTGACTTTTCTGTAAGATATTTCTACTTAGCTTATAAATTGCATATCCAATCCATACTTCATTCCATCTGTTTGCCGTGATAACATTTCCTCTCCAACATCCATCTCAGAACTCCCTGATGCACTTGACATGACAAGGGTTCTTCAAACACAATCACCAACAACCGCATGACAACCCACAAGACATAATTTCTTTCATGAATTTCAAAATTTATATAGTTATAGTTTACAAATCATAAAAAGTTGATGTATGTATCACATATATTGTGAATTCAACTAGAATGATTGTTAGATGTAAGGGGTTACAGCTTATTATAACTGTACATATTAGTAATAGACCTATTAGTTAAGTATACCGACAAAGGCCTTCAACATTTGCTCGTATATAAACATGAGTTTCAGAATATGTAATCATCTTCATGAGTCCCTTCTGATAGTTTTGGTGAGCAATCCACATGAGCACACAATCGTTGCTCTCAAAACTAAGGACCCTAGCAATAGGAACAGCTAAAAACTCTGACTTGGCCTTTTGCATGCCTTTGTTGGGATGTCTAGGTGACAAGAACATCTGGTCATATTGTCTAGATAATTAACAAGACAAAATGGATTATCCAAGGAGTGGATTGCCAATGCTCTCTTCGGGTACTTGGTTCATATGGCAAGCCTTGAAACCATTTTTTATGTTCTAATCTGTACCTCGTGGTATTCTTTTTATTTGTTTTAGGTTTTGCTTGTCAACACCATTCATGGTATAAGAACACTAATTCAAATGCACAAGCATGCACACATGCGCATGTAGCCATTCAAAAATGCACATTCTGCATGAAAAATATTGGAACCATGAAGAAATATAAGAAAACATGTCCAATGAAGATTCAGAAAATTAATTACAGGACGAGGTAGGAGTCCCTTAGCTCTACGTTTCGTATTCACACCAGTGGCTAATAACTTTGCAAGCCTTCCGAGTTTCATGGTACCCTGCAATGGCACCAAATAACTAACAAATGACTGTGAAACCCCAAACAACCTACCATAAGTTGGTCGAGTATTTGGGGTTGGGAGATACCATTCCAAGCTGCCCATTGGCAAAAACAACTTTTATGCCCTGCCTTGAGAAGAAATTAGCCCATGCATTTCTGTCAGCAGCAGATATCATGTCTTCTCTATTCAAAACTAGAATTTTTTTCCGATTGCCAAGCCAGGAATCCATCTGCTCAGACAAAACACATTTAGTAACTATTTCTTCACGTTTGCTTTTCATGAAACAAATATAGAGCATCACCTGCGGATGGCTTGTAGCCATAGGAATCCTGGCATCACGAACTTCTACGACAACATCCATTAACTTTATTTGTTCTTTCAACTCTTTTTCTGCTTTTGCAATATGACCAGGATACCACTGCAGGGTGTCAAAGTTCAAAATCAAGAAAATTGAATGCTTAGCTATTGCAGAATATTACAAAATTCAATTCCAAGCCATAATTAACTACTGAATTTCATGTTCCAAAATATCCCATCATAGATCACTTCTGCAAAACCACACCTAATCTGTACCTGCACAGGACGTAATGACCTTGTCCAGTGATACACATCAGCATCCAAATTTTCCCAATCACCTTCTTCATGGAAGCTCTCATTCACATGTTTAGAAAGGTTGATTTTCTCTTTCTGGAACCAACGTAGTGATGTTCCACCAGCAACCTGCAACATTTCTCTTTAAAATTTCTAGCATTATTTATCCAGTATGCATATTATAAGAACTAAATCCCACGTTAATATTGTTAGTTGAGCATGAAATCTGAAAATAAGGGCAGTTAACAACTGAATTTTGCTGTACAAATGCAAGTCAGCAATTCAATGCCAGAGTTAATGTATGAAAGACCTGAACTGAATATTGAACATAAAGCCTATCACTAAATAAAATATTTTCAATACACAGTCGCCATAAGAAACAAACATTATAACTTCGATAAGAGGATGGTTTTGAGGCATGTACTTAGCAATTGGTGATTATCAATGGAGAAATCCTCTGAATGAAAAGCATGAAAGGAACTACAACAAAATGCTTGAACCATGCTCAGCAAAGAGATTGAGGGTAAGGTATTAATGTGAGCACAAAGGGCGAGGGGGTTAAGGAATCACCCACAGCAATTTCTGCAATCCAACATGAGAAAATCATTTTGCTCTTAAATCAAAAGCAAATACGTCATTATTTTGTATGTAAGGTTTCCCTTGTATATGAAGCCATATAACAACTCCTAAACCAGAAAGAATACTTATCAGAAACCTTTCGACCAATATTGTGCCAAGTAGGATTCTTAGTTCAACATGAAAACTAGTTAAAAAAAAAAGTAGGATTCTTAGTTCAACCTGACAACCAGTAAAAAGTTTTCTCAATTCGATTGAGATTTTTTTCTAATCTGATACTGAAGAATAAAGCCTACCTTTTAGCATCATAATGACCAACCAACTGAAAAGTGAAACATAAAGTTCTGAGACCACTAGCTCAGTTTTAGACGACTCCTTATATGCCTCAAACATGCATGTATAGCTCAAGTCATGCCTCAAAAAATGTAGCAGATTTTGAGCTGGAAATTACCCATACGCACGGATATCTTATATCCAGTTGGTTTCCTGATTTGTGTTAGGCATAAAACATCCTTTCTCTATTTTTAGCACACTAAAACATGCCTATGCACAGTGCATTTTTCGTCAATGCAATCCTATTATAGAAAGCGACATCAAATAAAATTAAAAGTTAATCTGACTTGGATCATATTCAGAAAGCCTTTAGCTCCGAATCATATATTCAAGTTCTGTAATAACATAAAGAAACCAAACTGCTTTAACCATTTAAGCAAGCCTACAAGCAACTAAATGAACAAAATCACTGGCTAACACTTACAACCAGCACCACTTGCATTTGTCAGTATTACTTAGCCATAAAGCAGCGGTCTTTGAAAACACCAGTCAATTGGGTACATGAGAAGCTTGGGACTTCAAAGTATAGCAATCTTCTGATAATTTAACCGCCAAGTTGATTGCTTTCTGTAAAAACTCATAGTCTTATTGATCAAATGCAACCCCATGACCTCCTGACTGTAGATAATAATGAACAATTCCTCATCGAATAGATAAATTAAATGGTTTTTAACGACCATTCCTGTACCAATACTAAGCTCCAGTCCTGCGTTAATTACGTTTACGCTTTCCGGTCGAGCAAGAACAAGGTCTAACAAAAGTATTTAAATAGAAGCACAGAAGTAGCTCGCGAAAATAACCAAAAGAAAAAGGAAGGGAAGAATTTATAAGACGAACGGATTTCGAGAATTCGAGAGATGTCGGAAGAGGAAGCAAAAGAAACCCTAGAAATCTGGGCGGTCACTCACCGCGCTTGAGACGACAAGTCTGGGAGCCGCCGAACGGAGGGACGGGGTCTTGAAGCGCGGAGTTGGGGAGACGGAGGGCCGAGGGTGGGCCGGAAGGGCTAAAGAAGCCATGGGTGGTCTCACAGAGATAGGGAGAGAGAAGGAGAGGTGAGGCGGGGCTGGTTAATACGTAAAGGATGCCAGTTTTGGATGAATCTTGGACGTTGGATGATCCAGTACTATTTGATCGTATCCTCCAACAACGTCCCTAACAAACGGCCATTTTCCCCCGGACAAGCGACGAAAATAAATAAATAAATAAATAATCTCTGATTCTTAAATTATATTAATTTTTTTTAAATCATTCATAAATTATAAAAATTTAAATTTTAATATTCGAACTTTCTGAACCGTTTTAATATTTCCTCGTCCATTTTCGATGACTTTCTCGCACCGAAAAACCTATATAGCAGTCACTAACGCTTACGTGGCTCCATTCATTTGAATAGGTGGCATCGGCGTTGACTGCAGCTGATTTTTTTTTTTTCGTTATTCTTCTTCTCTCTGCTCTCGCCCCCCCCATCAGCCCGCCCCTCCAACCCTCCTCTTCGGCACCTAGAGCTTCTACCCCACCTCAGCGCACCCTCGCCCGCTCCAATGCTGGTTGGTTGTGCGCTGGCGTCCCCCCGACCCCACCCTGCCCCGCCCCCGTGTGCCCCTACGGTTGAAGATGGAGGCCTGGGGGGTGGCGATGGGAACCGTAGGCGCATACGGAGCTGGGGTGGAGGCCGAGGGTGAATGATTGGCCATCGGTGCATTCCAGGACCTCCAGATCGGCCGTCCCTATTCCGTCGCTCCAAGCCTCCTATCTTGTTAAGTCTGTGGGGGGAGGGGGTGCAGAACCCACTGGCGGTGATGGGGGGTGGGGCGAGGGGGCGATGCACAACCCACAAGCATCGGAGGGGGGTGGCGGTGGGAACCACGGAGGCACACGGGGGCGGGGTCGGGGGGGGCACCGGCGCACAACCCACCAGCGCCGAGATGGGTGGAGGTGCAGTCAAAGGCGGTGAGGTAGACTTATCAACAGGTCGGATTAGGGTTGGAACCTGGATATCCAGATCTGGATCCGATCTTAGTTATTGGTACCAGACCCAGATCCGAATATCCGATGGATTTGGCCTTGAAGTACTAGGCTTGGACCCTAATGGATCTCGGATATTCGGATCCGATTTCAAGATCCGAAACTCCTCATCACAGGCGGCTCGAATGGCGGCGGAGACGATGTGAGGTAGAGGGAGGAGACATTGAGCGGTGGAGCCGTGAAAGGCAACGACGGAGGGGGAGCAGTGATCCGAATGGCGGCGGAGATGATGCGAGGCAGAGGGAGGGAGCACAGATCTCACGGGAGAGAGATGGCTCAGATCTTCTCCGTTCATAGCCTTAGTGCCATGGTCCAGCCACCGGCGAGCATGGGTGTTCACGACGAAGGGGGTCTTAGCCCCATGGTGTAAATCGAATATGAGGATGAAGATGGCGCAATTGTAGCCCCGACGGAAGCGATCGGAGGATGGAGGCTAGGAGGTGGAGAGGATGTCGAGAGAGTGAGGGGTGGAGATGCAGATCTCGGGAAAACCAGCCTCGACCAAGGCGGCAGAGAGGGAGCGCATGGCGAGGACGAGATGGGCAATGAGGTTGCGGTCGGCGGTGGCCATGACCTCATTGCCAATGGCGAGGAGGGGCGAGTTTGGGCGTAACAAAAATGAGTTGGAGGAGGGAGACGAGGGCTGGTGTTGGTGTTGGGGTCCGGCCATCGACGAGCGGATCTCACAATGGAGAGGGAGAGGAGGGGAGGGAGAGGCACCGATGGGGTCCTCGGGGAGACTGAGAGAGGGAGAGAGGGAGATTGAGAGATAGAGAGAGGATCTGGGATGGGATATTAAATATTTTTAATATATATATTATATTATATTATCAGGTCATGGGTCTATTAGGTCTGGGTATTAAATATCCAGATCCTATCCATTTACATTATGGTTTATCGGGTCTGGATAAATGGGTCCAATGCTAGTACCAGATCTAGACCCGTCAGGTAAATACCCGTGGGTCTCGGACCAGGACCTAGCCCATTGACAGCTCTAGGGTGGGGCGAGGGTGCACCAGGACGAGCGGGGGTGCGGCCGAAGGGGTCAGTCAGAAGGACGAAAAAGACTCCTTATAGGAGTCTTCTTCGTTCTTCTTTTTTTTTTGGAGTTGCTTTGCGATTCGTACGAGGCGCCGATCGAGCTTGATTATCCACATAAGGATTGGCTCAGGGTGAAAGAATTAAATCGGTGAGAGAAAGTCATCGAAAATCACTAGAAAGATAATATTAAAATGATTCAGAAAGTTCGAGGACTAAAGCTTAGGTTTTTATAATATAAGGACTATTTAAAAAAATCTGATACTGTTTAAAGACTTGAGACATAATTTATCTAAAAATTTTTTTTTTTTAGTTAAAAGAGAGAGCAATAGCTGTATTACTGAAAATGTAGCAAAAGTTTACACGAAGCCTGAAAATAAATAAATAAATATATAAAATAAAATAAAATTGAGCCAGATCAAAGCTTGGAGGCCCATAAACAAAAAAGAATCTACAAAAAGGAGTCTATAACACAACACGAGTAGATTGACAGCAGAAACCTGTAAGATGCAAGATGATGCTTAACACAAAAATGTAGTATTATTAACCAACGGCATTAGCTTTGTGGAACTTGAGGAGAGATAATATTTGAAAAAAAGGCAGAGAGTAGTTTGTAGTGCAAAAGAGATTGAATGGAGCTATCTGCATCCAACGGGAGCTACGGAGAAAGAAGATTATCATTGAGGGAGACTCCATCACTGTGATAGGCTAGATTCAAAGCAACATGATGCAGTTGGAAGTCCATCCGCTCCTTCAGAATATTCGGACCTATCTCTATGACTTTGCTGTGGTTTGTGTTCAACATGTCTTTCAAAAGATGAACAGCATTGCTGACTGGGTCGCCTCCTATGTGATTGAGCATATAGATCATTGGATCTGACATTAGGACTGGCAAAATATGATTCGATCCGTCAACCCGATCCATATTCGACCCGTCATAAACAGGTTTGAGTTTAGACTAAACGGGTTCAGATCATAAGCGGATCGATCCGTTTAACCCATTTAATAAATGAGTCGGATATGAGTTTTAGATATCTGACCTGTTTAATCCGTTTAATATTTAAGTTGGGTTAAGTCAAATAATCCATTTAACCTGTTTAACCTATTTTTGATTCATTTAATCCGACCTGTTTAACCTGTTTAACCCATTTAAGATCCGTTTAACCTATTTAAAACCTGTTTAACCTATTTCTGACCCATTTAACTTGACCCGTTTAATCCGTTTAATCTAATTTGACCTATTTAATAAATGGGTTAAATGGGTCGGATCGAATTACCTGTTTAATAAACATGTCGGATTCATGTTTGAATTTTTGACCCATTTAATAAACAGATTGGGTTTAGATTGATCATTTTCTGATCCGATCCGTTTATGACTGATCCGATCCGTTTGCCACCACTATCTGACATCAGATCAAATTTACCTTCGAGCCTTGCAAAATATTTTGTTTTTTAATCTTTTGGGATGTATTTATGCTAGATCAGTGCAAACATCCTCTCTTTTGTATCCAAAAAAAGAAAAAAAGAAACTGGATGAGGAGTAAAGCATATAAATATATCCAAACAGCAAAGTATAGAAGACCATAGTTGGAGTATATCTGGGGAACAAAAGGCAACTCCTACTGAATTAGCATTGCAAATCTGAAGAAAATGCCGTGGAGAAGATATGTTGATAACTTGGATCCAGAAGCAGAAAAGCGCTTCAGCAGTGATTTTATGATTGTAATAAGAGAAAGGACTTCTGAAGCTATTTCATGTTGAATTTCTATGAAGCTTGTGTGGAAGTTGCAAGGTGACAAAGAATACCCAAAGAAGAGCAAGGGCAGCTATATATGAACCTCACAGGATAAATTATAGTAAGCAATAATAGGGTAGGATAATCCCATTAGTGCAAAGCTGTAAGAAGTTCCACCTATTGCTGAGAAAACCAAATAGTACCTATGTGGTATATGAAACAAGATCTGATTTGAAGTAGAGTGCATAAATGTAAATAGATGTTGTTGTAGCCTTGTGATGGAATGAAGCCATAAAAGCCCCACCACAATAAGAATGAACCAACCAACCTGGGAGCAGCAGAAATGGACTTTAACAGGCTGATGCAGTGAAGAGAAGTAGTGTGATAGAATTTCGAGCTCCTCCTCGCTTCTAGGAGCCATGTTATCCTTAAACAGAGTTCATTGGTCAGTGCAAGTCAAGAAATCTGCAACTGGGATGTCCAATCTCGAAGTATGAAAGAAGAGGGATGGGAAGAGATCCTTGAGGGATATGTTGGTATACCATTTATCGAACCAAAATGCAGTCTGTCAGCCATTGCCCAGCTTGAAGGAAGAGCCTGTCAAGAAAAGGTCCATTGTTTTGGCAATGTTACGCCAAGATTCAGAACTTTTTTTGAGGAGACTGTATGGGGTGGTTGAAGGCGGAGTAGTAGAGTATTACAAGTTGTGAATCAACCTTCTCCATAGCCGATTGGTATCATTGAAAAAATTCCACATTTGCTTTATCAACAGGCTTTTATTGAACATCATGAGATTAATTACTCCTAGGCCATCATATTGTTTTGGCCAGCACACTTGGTTCCAGTTCGTAAGGCAGTGACTACATGTGCATGGTTGCTCCCTCTCCATAGATCAAGGATGGGAGGGTAAAGGACGACATCCACTATGTAGGAATAGAGCTAATCACTGAGTTCACTAGGACCTAACGGCTAAAGATAAGGCATCGCTTTTCCATGCAGCTAGCTTGTTGTCTACTTTCTCGATAATAAAGTTCCATTCAGAAGATTTAGGCTTGCCGAAACGTAGGGAGAATCCAAGATGTCTAGTTGGGAGATTAGCCTTCGAACAACCCAATATGGATGCATAATAACGGCTTTTTTCATCTGTAAGACCCAAACCAAATAGAGAACTTTTGTCGAAGTTGATCTTCATGCCAGATAGGAGCTCGAACAAGTATAGAATTGTTTTCAGATGCTTAGCATTAAGAGTGATGATTGTGCCATCGGCTGCCATCGGTGCACTGAAGACATAGATTAGATAGTGCTGATGTTGTTCCCCAAAGTTCCTCTATATGATCATTACGAGCTGCATTGAGTAGAATTTTGTCAAGAAGATCTGACACCAAATTAAATAGAAATGGAGATAGCAGATCTCCTTGCTTCAAGCTTCTCTTCACATGAATCCAGTTTGTTGGTTCACCATTAAAAAAGATAGCAAGTTTGCAAGTGCAAAGAATGGACTGTATCTAAGAGCACCATCTATACCCCAAACCTCTGCTCCTTAGCAATGTAAGAAGGAAGTTCCAATCCATACTGTCAAATACTTTCTCAAAGTCAATTTTAAGAAGTGAGCCCTTGGATTTAGTCTGTTTGGATTTAGTCTGTTTGATCGTAGACTAAGTAACTTCGAGAAAACTTTTGATGCTTGATGAATCAAACTGATTGGACGATAATCCTTCACTTTTTTCTTCTGCATTCTTTTTTCTTCGACACAAGAGTTAGGAATGAGTAGTTGATCCTTCCAAGCCCCGTCGGTTGATAGTATAGGTCACTGAAAAGGAGGAACAGATCTTCTTTGATGATGTCCCCATACTTTTTGGTAGAACAATCCTGAAAAACCATCAGAACCGGGTCCTTTATCACTTGCAAGGCTCATAACAGTTTGTTTGATTTCCTCCATTTCAAAGGGTCGATCCAATGTAGAGAGGTCGGGCCTATACGGATATAGGAGATCCCAATTGGCACAAATACAGGATTCTTTTGAAGAACCTAAAATAGTCTTATAGCATTAAGCGAAGGTGTTTGTTTTTAATCTGTTCTTGGTCGAAGATCAACGTCCTTAAATCCCAGACAATCAATCCAAAATTGTTCCATTCTGAATGATTTATTGATGGGCTTCCGATTGGAGAGAGTTAGCAAACGGGAGGTGATCCGATGCAATCTTGGGAAGCGGAGATAGAAGAACCAATGGAAAGAAATGAAGCCAAGGGCAATCATTGGATGAAGATAAGATCGAGTGGTCTTGGAGCCCCAAGGGCAATTTCAAGGTCAGGGGTGCATATCTCTTCTTCAACCATGGGAGAGTTATTTCAAAATTTACACGACTAAATTAGAAGCTTCTTCTATCTGAAAAAATAAAAAGTTTTAATTGGCTCACATATAACAATAGACTTCTTACAGCTAACAACCTTAAAAGAAGGAATTTTCCTTCATCCGATCACTGCTCTATGTGTTCCTAACCTGCTTTTACTCCTCTAGACTTTGGAGTTCTTTCTCTGATAAATTAAATTTGCCACAGCTACCTGGGTCATTTGAACTTCTCTGGGGACTCTCCAGCAATACAAACTTCCAAGGGTGCACTCTCTCATGATATGGAATAGTCTCATCTCCTCGATCTGTTGGTGCATATGGAAAGAAAGAAATCAATACATTTTTCGATTTGAAGCTAAGAACATCTTCTCATTGAAGCAACAGTGCATTATTCAGATGAAATCTTGGATCCCTTCAGACCCCACCAGGAGGTTATCTCAACTGTGCAGCATTCTTGATAGGCTAGATTGTTCGAGTGTATTTGAATAATCTGGCTCTAGCACGGAAAAGCTCTTTGGGTGCTGAAATAGAAACAGAGCAAACTCTCCGTAGGTTCGCACCACTGCCATAGCCACTCTGTTCTATGGATGGCTGAGGCCCTATAAACAAATAGATTTCATCAGGTATGAAGATTGGTGGGTATGTTAAAATATTTTTGATCTTCCTATGGAGTATCTACTGTCGAAATTATTCATCAGCTTGACAGAAAAGACTCCTTGCGCAACTCTCAACATTGACTTAATTCTCCTATTTCATCCTTGCAGCTTCCGATTCCTTCATCCTTTCCTCAATTATTGAGTTCCTCTCAGTACCTTTTCTCGTAAAATCTTGTATAAATACTTTTTCTTTAACAAATGAATCATAAGTGGCAATCTCTGCCTCCTTTTCCATCAAAAAAAAAAAAAGGAGAAGGAGAGTCATGAGACCTTCAAACTCCGAGGATGATGCAAATGTAAGGAAAAAAGGGAACTGTTATGGCTACGGATATGATCTTTTTGGGATAAAAACAAATTATACTTTGATTATTAATCGATGTCTATATAAATGGATATGGTTCTTAGCTTTTATTTGGAAAACATTGTATTATTATAGTTATTTTATGTGTTTGAATACTAGGAGATAACAAAAAAAATTATTTGGATATTACTTGAGATAAGTGGCTGAAAAATGTGATTTTTATGAAAGTTTAACTTTCAAATCTCTATCTTATGTAATATCATAATATAATAACATAATAATATTAATAAAATATTTGGTAACATATTATATATTATATAACATATTATGTAATATTATGTAACATATTACATATTTACTATGATATTATATTATACATTATAATATAATATTACAAGACAACATTCTGATATTATATAAAATAATATTGTATATGTAATATTTGACAATATTATATTATCGTATATTTATATTATAATAATTATATAATATTATGATAATATTATAATATATCATATGATATTATAATATTTTATTATATAATAATATCATATTATTTTTATATTATTGTATATAGTATACTATTAAAAATAGATGTATATCTTTTTAGATTCATGGTGGGATCATAATAATCCTAATTTCTTAGTTCACTGATGCCTACAAAAATAATATAATTAAGGAGCTAATATTTATCTATGTTTGTAGTCCTATCACTGTATATGCTTTCTTTTATTTTTTTTTTAAAAAACTAATTTTTTACCAAAAAACTAGTTAAAAATCTTAAATAAATTAATATTTCTAATTAAAATGATAAAATCAATAAATAACTGAAATTTCAAACAAATTAGACTCTGTCTTGCATCTCTCTCCACTCCTCTCTCTCTCATATCTCTCTCCTCCATCTCTTGCTCCTCTCTCTCTCCTTTGTCCCTCTTAGTCATGCCTCCCAACTCCTCTCTCTCTCTCTTTTCTTCTCTCTCCCATACAGTCTTTCCCAACTCTCTCCCCCCCATTACTCCCTTGTCTTTCCATCCAACACCTTGCCCCAAGGCCCTCTATCTCCTCATCCTTCCTCGTATACCCCTACCTGCTCTGTTGGCTATATTCCAGCGCCCACCCTTCGGGGTCCCATCGTGAGATTTATGTGGTTGGTGATGTGGCAACAATTCTCAGAGGATCAACTCCTTGTGGGGGGGCCGGCTTGTCTCCGGGTTGGAGGATTAAAGGAAGACTAACTGCTCCGCCTGTCGCTCAAATCAATCTAGCTTGAAGTGGGTTGGCTCGGGTGAGAAGCCCCTTAGACCCATCCACAGCACGTATAGATGCGGAGTTCTGAGCATAGTGGATAAAGGTTAATAAACCCCCTTTTCTAATAGAGATTTCTCTTTTAGATGAGTGGTTAGGGGCTACGGTCTTAACAGGTTCGAGTCCCGTGTAGCCCAATTTCAGTGCACACCCTTTGATCCCATGATAGGATTTATGTGGCTGGTGATGTGGCAACAATTTTTGAAGGGTTGACCCTTTATGGGGGGTTTAGCTTGAAGCGCGTTGGCTCGGATGTGATGCGGGGTTCTGAGCCTAGTAGATAAAGGCTAATAAACTTCCTCTTTTAATAGGGATTTTTCTTTTAGAAGAGTGGTTAGAGGCCACGGCCCTAACATGCTCTCTCCCCCTTCCCTACACCCCAACCTCTTTCCCTTTCCTATCTTCCAAGGCTCGATGCCACCTTCGATCAACTTGAGATAATTTTTTTTATGGGTGCAATACTCATTTACTAAGAAGAGTGTGCTATTAACATAAATCTAAGAGTGAGCAGTATCAATATGGTAAAACAACTCTTGATTATGGTTCTTCCAAATCTGCCACATAATACAATAAATTTCTAATGGGAGTTAAGAAAGAAAATATTAACAGCATTATCCCAATCTAAGCTATTAGGCTATAGCTTCCAAATAAGATTTTCATGCTAATCAAACTTTTTGTTGAAAAATAAATAATGGTTTCGATCTTCATTAGGTGCAAAACATCATGGACAAGAAGGTTGATTAAAGCCCCTATTATAAAGAGCAACAGTACAAGATAGTTCTATCAAGAGCAGCTCTCCGAAGAAACAGAAGGATGTAAACCAACTTCTATATTGAGTGGTAGAGCCATTATAGAGAGGCCTCATTATTTTAGAAATTATTTTTCCAAATCTAGAAAGATTCAAGCAATTAAAAGTTTAACCATTAGTTTGTTTTATTTTTGATGAATGTTTAACCATTAGTTCAATAGGTTATTCTCAAGCAAACCAGTTTTCCCTCTATGAGAATTTTAGGATTTTTGTCCAACCCAAAGAATGAATTGATTGATTGTTAACTAGTTCAATTGGTTAGTTTGGTTGCCTTAAGATATTATTTGGATTAAGGATATATAAAGGGATTTACCCATGCTCTATCTCAAAATCTTACCAAATACCAAATCTTCGGATCAGATGATTTACACTTGAGAATACATCAAACCCCTATATTGTAGTATGCTTAAATTTTAGATATTGGTAGTTTTTCAAACCTCTGAGTTTAAGTTGGTTTAAGATCCTTCGCTTATTTTTGCCATAATGAAGAGAAATAACTAATTTAGCCCTCCAATATATAATATTAATAATGTAATATTATCATATTATTATACTAATAACACAAACACATGCATATAATATCATATAATAGATTATATAATATCCAATTTTATAAAAATTTATCCTTTTTCTTCACGTGTCCTCAAATAACATCAAGATAATACTTGTTATCCCTAGTCAGCATCCAATTAGAAAATAAAAGAATTGCAACCCTTACTTTGGATAAAACATTTATCTCAAAGCAAGAATAAAATTTATCCCTCCTAAACCTAGCATAATCTATTCCATCTAGTTTATCCCTAGAAAACCCATCCTAGTTCCAGATAAGGTCTAGAAAGAGTAGTTATTTGATTATAAATGGAAAGTCATTTGCCTGAAAAAATAAATTTCTATAACTCCCGGTACAAAGAGGCATATGGAGTAACACTTCATAATGAAAAGCAAAAGGAGTAACACTTCATAATGAAAAGCATAGTTACATCCTTTTGACCATTTTACATGAATCATGACTTGCTTCAAAAGAGGTAAGAAAATGAAGTATAGTTTATAAAATAAAAGTGCAGTTATTATTTTTATAGCTATCAAGAGTTAGTCCAAGAGATCTAGTTGCATCCAACAAGCATAGTAAAGTCACTGATTTGCATAAATTCTAGTTAAATAATAGTAATATCTTCAAACAAAGTTGGTAATCACAAAGTTCTAATGATATACTGATGGTCCCTTAATGAAGTTCTAAATATTATTCAACATAGTTATAATTTTTTTTTTTTTTGATATGATAGAGGAAGTCATGCTTCCCCATTCATGAATCATAACAAGTGAACACGTATGAATTGTTGAACACCTATATACTTAATTTCATAGATTATATTTTGATATGGTAGGAGAATTATGTTATAATAAATGAAATAAATATATGGAGTCAAGTCCCAAAAAAATGTGGTGAAGTTAATTCATGGATTAATTCTTGGGTTTCTAGTAAAAGGTGTCATAACTTCATATTTTATGAAGGGGATAATGAAAAAATATTGCTAGATTATATGTAACTCATGTAAGGATATTTGAAGAGTTATATGTATCTACATAAATTCTTGTATTCTACCATTTTGGTATGGCCAAGAGTTAAATAAAAAATATTAGCAAGTATTTTTTTTTTATCATCTCTTATTTCCATCTCAAATATAGAACAAAGTGGTCTACTCTTCTATTTCACTTCCACTATTACCAATATAGTGGTATCAAAGCTCTATAGAAAAATTTGGCAATGACAAGTGGAAGTCTTTCAATCCCTCATCTCACTAACGACCTTGAGAATTGGAGTATCCAAGTGAAAGTGTTGTTTGGCTTATAAGATATTTGGGAAATAGTTGATAGAGGCTTTATGGAGCCTTAAGATATGAGCATTCTAATGACAAATCAAAAGAAGGTATTAAGAGACTCCAGGAAGAATGACAAGAAGGTCCTTTACAATACTTACCAAGGCTTAGATGAAGCCGCATTAGAGAAAATTACTGCCACTACTACCTCTAAATAAGCATGGAAAATGCTCCAAAATGCCTACAAAGGTGGTGAAGAAAGTTCACCTCCAGATACTGCGAGATGAGTTTGAGGTCTTATAAATGAAAGACTTGGAGTCCATCTCAAAGTACTTCACATGAGTGTTAGTTATTGTAAATCAATTGAGAAAAATATGATGAGACAATAGAGAAAATTCTATGCTCTTTAGATGCCAAGTTTAACCTAGAGTCAATGACCATGGATGAACTCATGGTTCTCTCTAAGCTTATGAGCAAAGACTTCACAAGAAGTATGACCTAGTTGTGCATGTAATTCAAAGCAAACTCTCTTTGAAAGAAGGATAGGAGGTCACCAGAGGTGAAGGGAGCAATAGAGGCTATGATAGAGATCATGGTCAAGGTCGAGGTGAAGCTCATGGATATACCTGAGCACAAGGTGGACATATAAACTATGATGATGAAGATGACTCCAAAAGAGAACAAAGAAGAAGAGATTCCTTTAGAAGGTATAGCACATCTAAAGTTTGTTGTTACTATTGTGAGAAGTTTGGTCACTTTGCATTAAAATATTTGTGTGATGATTCTAATTAAGTTAAAAAGTAAGCCAATTGGGCTGTGAAGAAGGATGAAAAAGAAGAGCCATTTCTTTGCTAGCACATGAGGAGGATGATTCTAGTGAGCAAAATGTGTGGTTCTTAGACATCGGTGCAAGCAACTATATATATAAAAAAAGAAACATATTTATGGAGCTAGATGAAACAGTGGATGGCCAAGTTACTTTCGGAGACTCATCAAAAGTTTTCTTTAAAGAAAAGAATAAAATTTTAATTCACTTCAAGAATGGAAACCACCAATTTATCTCCAATATCTATTATGTGCTAGATATGAACAATAATATGGGACAACTCTTAAAAAAATGCTATGATATACATATGAAAAATCTTGGTCTTTTGATAAGATATCAAAGAAATAAGTTGATTACAAATATTGTGAAGGCAAAAAATAGAATATTTATGCTAAACATCAAGCATGATGTTGCTATGTGCTTAAATACATGCATGAAAGATTTATCTATCTTTGGCTTTTGATATTTGGACATCTCAACTTTAGTGGCCTCAAGTTATTAACAAGTAAAAAGATGGTGAAAGACTTTTTCTATATAGATCATCTGGAGCAATTTTGTAAAGATTGTGTTCTTGGCAAACATCCAAGGAAGAACTTTTTAAAGGGGCATCTTATCATGCAAAGAGGCTACTTGAACTTATCCATGCTGATGTGTAGGCCTATCATACCTTCTTCATTTGATAAGCACCATTATTTTCTTACCTTCATTTATTTACTAAAAAGATATAAGTATACTTTTTAAAGAAAAAGTCAAAGATGTTTGGTGCTTTCAAAAGTTGAAAATATATATTGAGAATCAAAGTAATTGCTCCATTAAAGTCATAAGATCTAATCGAGGTGATGAGTTCACATCCAGAGCCTTTGAAGATTTTTGTGAAGACCATGGTCTCTAGAGTCTCTTGACAGCTCCTTATTCTCCCCAAGAAAATGGCATCATCAAGAGAAAGAATAAAACTATTCTTGATATGGTCCGAAGTAAGTTAGAGAGCAAGAACTTGCCTAAAGAATTATGGGCTGAGGTGGTGGATTGTGCTATCTACCTATTGAAAAAAAGACTCCACAAGAAGCATAGAAAAAAAGACTCCACAAGAAGCATAGACTGGGAGAAAGCCAGATGTCTCACATTTGAAGGTGTTCGAAAGTATAGCCTATGCACATATACTAGATCAAAGGAGAACCAAGCTTGATGATAAGAGTGCCAAATACATCTTTAATGGGTATGATGATAGATCAAAGCCTACAAGTTGTTTGATCAAATATTTCCAAATTATATATGAGTAGGAATGTAGAATTTGATGAAGAAGGCACTAGGTATTGGAATATAAATATGAAAGAGGTCAATGGAGATGAAAAAGCAAGAATGGAGGTTAAAGAGTCTTCACCACCTCCATCACCATCCTTTGATCATAGATCTCTAACATCATCATCCTCTTCAGAAGAAAGCTTAAGGCCATAAAAGATAAAAATATTAAAAGAACTCTATAAGGTAATAGATAAGCTAATACTTGTTTGCCTTCTTTCTGATTATGAATCTTTAGAGTTTGAAAAAGCATATCATAACAAAGAATGGAGAATAGCCATGGATGAGGAAATCAAAGCAATAGAGAAGAACAATATATGAGAATTAGCAACTCTTCCAAAAGATAAAGGGGCAACTATTGTGAAGTGGGTTTTCAAAGTAAAGAAGAATGTAAAAAAATGAAGTAAAGAAGTACAAAGCAAGATTGGTGGTAAGAGATTACAAGCAAAAAGTCAAAATTGATTATGATGATGTATTTGCTCCTATTGTCAAAATAAAAATTATTAAATTTATTATTTTTTTATCAACATAAAATAGTTAACAGAATTTTCAAATGGATATCAAGTCAGCTTTTCTAAATGGCTTTTTTAGTGAGAAGGTGTACATTGAACAACGAATGGGGTATATAAAAAAAGGGCATGAAGATGAAGTCTTGAAGTTAAAGAAGGCTCTATATGGCTTGGAACAAGCACCTAAAGAATGGAACAGTCACATTGATATTCACTTCAAAGAAAATGGCCATATTCAATATCCTTATGAGCATGCTTTCTACATGAAAACTAACACAATGGGAGATATATTATTTGTTTGTTTGTATGTAGATGATCTTATCTTCATAAAGAATAATCTCAAAATATTTGAAGAGTTCAAGCAAACCATAATTTGGGAGTTCAACATGATAGATATTGGCCTCATATCTTACTTTCTTAGATGAAAAGTGAAACAAATCAAGGCATTTTTTTTCTTCTCAAGGAGCATATGCAAAGAAGGTTTTTAAAACTTTTGAAATAAAAGATTGCAAATTGATTGGTACACCAATAGATTGCGGCATCAAATTATCTAAGTATGATGAAGGAACAGTAGTTAACTCTACTCTCTACAAGAGCTTGATTGGAAGCTTAAGATACTTGATATGTACAAGGATGAATATTCCTATGGAGTTGGACTAGTAAGCTGTTATATACAAGAATTAAAATTTACTCATTAGAAGGCTGCAAAAAGAATCCTTTACTACATCTGAGAGTATATGGCAGCATCATCTTATATTTCTTATGCTATTTGGCTAGGAAAGTTCTTCAAGAAGATTCAAGTTCCCTAATATGAAGTTATGAAGATTTATATTGATAATAAATCTACTATTAATTTGGCTAACAATCCAATCTATCATAAAAAGAGCAAGCATATTGATGTCTGCTTTTATTTTATATGAAAATATATGAAGGAAAAAAAATCGAAGTTGTACATATCAAATCTTATGATCGGGTGGTTAATATTTTTATCAAGTCTCTCAAGGCAGATCAGTTCTATAAGCACGAGACTCTTTTTAGAGTGATTGATGAAAGAAAAATTAAGTTTAGGTGGGGGTATTGGTACCTAAACTTAATTTCATAAGTATATTTTGGTGTGGTAAGAAAATTATGTCATAATAAATGCAATAAATATATGGAGTCAAATCCCAAAAAAATATGGTTAAGTTAATTCTCAGGTTAATTCTCGGACCCCTAGTAAAATGTATCATAATTTCATCTTTTATGAAAGGAATAATGGAGAAATATTGCTAGGACATATGTAACTCGGGTAAGAAAATTCAAATGATTATATACATATATATATTTGTATAAACCGTTGTACTCTATCATTTTGGTATGGTCAAGAGTTGAATAAAAAATTTTAGCAAGTATTTTCTTTTTATCACTTCTTATTTCTACCTCAAATATAGATACTATAACAAAAAAGGTTTATAATAGTGGTCAAAACTATGGCAAAAGTTATAGAAAATCATTGATAAAATTTATATTGATAGTTGGTAAACCGTAGCAATAGGTGATATTGTTAAAAGCTATTATCATGATCTTGATGGATGTTGGTATAAGTAAGTCTGTGCTAACAGTTTTAAATCATTCTATAACGATGGTTTGTAACTATCAGTATAATTTATTGCAGTAATTATAACCATCACTATAGATACAATCAAATCAAATATTCTTTAAAAATAATACTATATTTATAATAAAAAATTAATATTAAATATTATAGAAAATCAAACCTAACATCTATTACATAGTTATCTAGTACTTAACCATCATGATAATATTAACTTTTATTATAGAATTATGATTTATTATACTTATTGAAAACTTATCCATATTATAAAGTATACTTATTTTAAATATATTATGATATTTTTAATTTTAATAATTAAGTATTTTCATACAAAAATCAATCCGCTTCTTTTTGAAAGAAAATAAAAAGATACATTACTTTATTTTTTTATTTATAATAATTTGAAATATTATTATTTATAACATATATTTCTATAATCATAAATATTTTTTTTAAGTTTTTTAATATAGATAATTTATTTTTTTATTTATACTATAAGTAAAAAAATAGTAGTATTTAATATATAATATTTTAAAACTTATAATATATTTTATATATAAGTAATTCTTAAATTTTCATATATTTTTAGTACAAATTAGATTGGACCAGATCCAAATTCTTAGTTAAATCTATTTTTATTAAATTTTTTAATAATTACATCATAGATCATTACTTGGTTGTGATATTGTGCATTCAATATTGATAGTAGATTTTATATCAAGAATTATTTTTATTTAATTAATAAACTATCTTAACATATATAGTTGAAATCATATTAATTTTAAAATTTTTTAAATATATACAATATCTTTTTCTTGAAAGTTTAAAAATATATTTAGTAATTAAATATTATCATCACAAAAAATTCAAATTAGTTTGCAACAATACTAATTTATTATAAAAATAATACATAAATAATTAATAATAAAAGCTATTAGTTATATAATAATATATAAATGGTAAAATTTATTTCATAAATAAACAATCAATATTCTCTAATTGAATGATAAATATTGCTAATTAGATTCTATTTAACCAGAAAATATTATTTTACATAATACCATGATAAAATTATAAATTTTAGTATCTATAAATAACTATCATAATATTATATATTTTCTATCATAATTTTTAGAATTGTTACAATATAATACAAATTCTTGTAGCAATTATAAGATATCATCGTTATGTGACAACTTTTAGTAGTATTCTTGTCAAAGTGCTATAATATTATATATATATATATATATTAAAATTATTATTAAAAAGTATACAAAATAATATTTTTTTTCTGAATGTTATTAAAATTCCATCATCATAAGTTCTTTTTGTTGTAGTGAGAATAGAGTGATCACTCTTCGATTATGCTTCCGTTGCTACCAACATGAATTAGTGGTGGCTATTCTTAAAGACAAAAATTCTAAAGCAAACACAAACAATTTCAATAATTTTTCAGCAGAAACGGCCAATAACAAGTTTCTATTATTACCCATTCAATGTTCTGAAGCAATTATTTTACCAATCAAGTAGCATAAAGATTTGCAACAAGTTCAATAATTGATCACCATCGCCACACTTAAAATCTCAAATTCATGTCAATGTTTCACTAAGGTTGGGAGCACAATAATATCTAGATCTTGGTGCATGTTTCACTCCATTTTGCTAAGATTTGTACCGGATACTTCTGCAACATGAGGCCATGTTGCCGGCATATCAAGATGGACAATATGCATTATATATACTAATAGAAATTGCCATTCACTTAAACTATAGAAAATTTCTACGTCTTTGGACTGTAGAGGAAGAAGAGTGGGAAGTGACAGCTTGTCAACCTCCCCCTCAAAAAACTTTTTTTATTAAAAAAATAAAAAAAAAAAACATCTTGGTTTTTGGGTATAGAAAAAGAAAAAGAAAAAGAGATTAGACGGAGATGTGTCAGCGTGGCTATCTCTTCTGAACGTGATCATAGAGCCCTAATCCTATTGAAAAATATTCGATTCGAAGAATGAGTTTGAAGAAGGATATCTCATTCCCATCATATGGGTGAATCTAACGGATGAGTACATCATCTCAGCAATATCGACGAATCAGAAACTGCTTACTAACAGCTTCTTTGGTCAAATACTAAATTTTAAACATGATTTTCCGGATTTATTGCACGTAAATTTTAGCATTGGCAACCATCGGAATTTGCAGTACAAATGTTTGTTGCTTGGAAGCCCAGCTCCCCGCCAACACGGCGAGCATTTTTTTGACGTTGAGATCCGAACCGAAGACCCCCACAACCACAAGCAAGGCTATGCGGAGAAGCTACTTTCACCTTGCCATTTTTTCTACGGTTTGTCCACCAACGTCTTGGAAGGAACCCCCTCAGGTCTGAAATGGCGACTTGGATCGCTCTCCCACACCTCGCTTTCACATGGCATCCTTTCCTTAAGCAAACGTGGTGGACAAGAGGCCTTAAGCGAATGTAAGTACCAGTCTTTGCGATTAAAAACTTCTTACGAGGTCCAAGTCTTCGCCATTAAAAACTCAATTATCACACATAATTAAGAAACGCAAGATGCATAATTCCCATAGTCAAAAGTGAAGCACGGTAGCTCTATAATTCTTTTTTTTTTTTCTTTTCTTAGTGCGGTTTCAGTTTCTAGCCTAAATTAGTTGGAAGATTCTTCTAGATGTGGTTGGTGGGCTAGAGCTGTCCGCCCGATTTGATCCTTCTCCATCTTGTCTGGATCACTAGGCTTCCGAATGGAGCAATTAACAGTTTAGTTAAACTAGAACAGGCGTCCAGGACATTTGGGGAAAAGTCTGTGTCGGAGGCGTATGCCCTGTCTACCATCTGGCAAGACAGACTGGTGGTTCACCACTAAAATCTTCTTCATGACTTTTGTCTCGGTACTGGTTTTCTTTCTTACATCGATCAATGGCAAGAACAAAAAGAGGGCAAGAATAGATCATGATAGTCTTCTCACGCTTGCACCAAATCATAAACTAGAATTTTTCCCAAAAAGTGTCTCTCGGAAAATCTCTTTTTTGGGACCACTTTGATACACCACGGAGATCAACTAAGCAAGCAAAAATCTATATATTTAGAAAGTACTTGATTCGTGATCGAAATTGAAATCGAAATCGAAATGCATTGAAATGGAAATTAGAATGATGAAATCTTTTGAAGTATTTGGTTAATGATCAGAATTAAAATTAAAATTGAAATAAAAATTTGAATTTATATAAGAAATTAAGGATTTAATTTGAAGTAGATGAGATCATTCCTATTCTGTTTTAGAATTGAAATCGAAATGGGGCTTTTCCCCCCTAACAAAAAAAAATCTTCGTTCTGCGAACTAAATAACGTCCTTCCAAATCAACTTATTGCCCCTGCTTATGGTGGAGTGGGGTGGTGGTGCTTCCACAAATATTAATGTTGTTAGGATTCTTTCTTAGCCACGTTAGCAGGGTCCTTCACATGTACGCAAAAGAGAGAAAAAGATTAACATGCCAACATGTAATTGGAGCCACTACTTCTTATGGCATTCTTTTGAGGACCCAACAACCACGAGCAGAAAAGAAAAAAAAAAAAAGCATCCAAGTTAAAGTGCAGTCCCATTAACAAAAGAATCATGGAACTATCCCTTTTAATTCACCCTTGTGTCCCCCACCAGCCCCCACCAACATCCCAACTATTCTCTACACAACGCGTACAAAAGCCCAAAGTCGAGAGACACTCCCGCACCCCCAAGTTTTCATTCTCCATTGTGTTTCACTTCACAGAAAAAAAGCCAGCCAACACCAGATGGCCAAACTCCTCCTCCTCCTCCTCCTCCTGACCACCACCACCACCACCATGTTGGCCAAACAACCCTACAGCTTCATCCAAAGCCAAAAGCCAGCCCCAAGACCCCTCCAGGAGAAGCTCACCCACCTGCGTTTCTTCTGGCACGACATATTAAGCGGTCCCGACCCGACCGCCGTGCAGGTGGCCAAGGCTGCATCGACGAACGCATCAAGCAGCTTCTTCGGCCTGGTCAACGTGATCGACGACCCACTGACGGAAGGCCCCGCGATGGCTTCCAAGCTCGTCGGCCGGGCGCAGGGATTCTACGCGTCGGCCTCGCAGGAAGGTCTAGGCCTGTTGATGGCCATGAACTTCGCATTCATGGATGGAAAATACAATGGCAGCACGATCACCATTCTGGGCCGCAACGCGGTGTTCACGGCGGTAAGGGAGATGCCGGTGATCGGCGGCAGCGGGCTGTTCCGCTTGGCCCGTGGCTACGTCCAGGCCAAGACCCATAATTTGGACATGACGACTGGGAATGCGGTGGTTGAGTATAATTGCTTTGTCTTCCATTATTGAGCTCCTTTGGTCTTCATTATTTGAGGTGCATCCACTTTTCTTTCTTTCTGTCCTGTCCTAATGTGTTGTGTGGTGGCCAACATCCTTTTGACTAGCATGCTATTGTCATTGAGTGGCTAGCTTTGTATTCTTCCTCTTTCAAATAAAAAAAGTAGAATTGTGGATGTAAATTACAGCTGTTTGGTTGATGAATCTTTAAAATTAACCTGGTGCTGATGCTGATGCTGATGCTGATGTAAATTCTTAAATCGTTGAGACATAATATCACCTATGTAATCTAGAACATTTTAGTGATCTCATTTGTGCAAAGTCTATTGTAGACTATTGTTAGGCTACCAACAATTAATATGGAAATTCTAATATGGGGCTCGCATGTCTGAAATAGACCAGCCACCAACCTCATTCGTCCTCCGCTCCACTTTGAGAACCAGTGATGATTAAATTATAGAAAGGTGGCCAGGATCCAGGAACAAGATTCTATCTAATAGTCATCGTGGTACGCCATCTTGATTACCGTAGACCCGAGGCAAGGCTACAGCTGCATCGAGTTTCTAGATTGTCAGCCAACCTCCTCACCAAAATTTTTGGTCTGTGACGTGAACCTAGCTCATGCTCTGAAAAAGTGGGATATTTAAATAAATTAATTACTAAAAATATTATATTTTTTAATATTTTATAAATTTTAGCATACCGTTCTAATTTTCATAATCAAATATGCTATATAACATATTGTAATATTGGTCCATCACCGGTCGGCATCCAATGTTGCTGTTAACGTACCCTCATGGACGTCATGCGAAAATTTTTAAAAATAATATAGAAAATAACAATAAAATGGACATGAGTCAGAATAAACCAAGCTGACTTGCGAACTAAAAGCACTTCTTTCTACCCAAACCCTTCCCTCCACCTCATCCTTCCTCTACCTCCCCCCTCTCAGCTCCCTCTACCTCCTCCTCTCCTCTTCTTTCAAATCCTTTGCCAGTTGCTCCTCACTCGCCTCTCTCCTGCTGCCACTCCCACCCTTTTCTCGGACTCCACCCGCACCCTCATCCTCAGCTTTGCCTCCGGATTACATCGATTAGCATGTCTTGCAAGGCACAAGATACTTTGATCTTTCTATATGGACTCACAAACAAATCCAAAAACCTTGTAGGAAGCTCATGACCCGAGCCAAGGATGTCCTCTCCGGCCTCAAGAAGAGAGGCATCATTCCCGAGCCTTTTTGAACCCATATATTTCAGATGGAAGGGATATGTTGCTTTCATCCGTGCTATGTGTGTGGGAAACAATCCCAATCCGGGATGACTTGCCTGCCAATTTTTAAACCCATATATTCTATTAGGCTTAATAGGTGCTTAATGCCTCCGTTGTTCCAGTCATGTGTCTCCATGATCACCTGCTGTTGTTTTATTCAAGTTATACGTCTCCAACATCATCCATTGTGTCCATATAAGCCAATTTCCTATGTAGTTCTGACCAAAGGACTTGTGTTAAATATTAGGAAGGTTTGATTATTTACAATAACTACAATATTGATTCCTGCATTTGGAGGCTCGCTGGTGGTGCTTACTGGGGGCAAATTCCTAGGTTTGCATATGCAATGATGCAATTTATTGTACTAAGTGCAAATTTTTCCATGGCTGGCCAGCTCACTATTGAAGTGAGCCCTTGGTTCATCTTGCTTGGGGTCACCATATGCATTTGTGAGTCCTTCTTCTTCTTCGCAGACTAAACTAGTTTTTCTATGAAAAATACAACCTTCATGATCAACATGTACACAATGTTTTACTTCCCTTGGAAGATTTGTTTTCTCCCTGACCCTCAAGGTAGAATAAGTATCAGCAATATGATGGCACAAACAACCTGATGATTCTCTCTAAGAGTAAGTGATCAGACAAAATCCAGGGGCTGGAGTTTGAGTTTGATATCAAGCTAATAAGGACGGTAAGAAGTCTGATGAAGGATCCATTGTATGAGTGCCTCTTCTTTGATATGGAATATTTTGTGTGAATTCCTACTTCATCGTTTTCTTTGAAAACAATGTCACTGATAATAACTGGCACCGTATTACTGATAATTTTATCACCAATTCTAATTTTTGAATTGAATATATGCAACTTAAAAAATAAAACATTTGAATTAATATCTTTTTATGTCACGTTAAACCTACATAATCCAAGAAGGCTGCTGAAAGGTGAAGATTAAGCTATGTCTTTGGACACTGTCAAGCTTCCACTTGTTGGTCTTTATGCCTTGATTTCTGTTCAAAATACCCAGATAGGAAGATTTTTTGTATTTCCAGTTTAACTTGATCTATTCCACATCATTTCCATCTTATTGTTATTGTTTTCCGCATTATTTCCATGAGAGCACTTTCACATCAAAATTGGATACTGGTTGATAGCAGCCAATATTGCAACACCTTATGAAGTAGATATATCCAATTGCAAAAATTAGAGTGATACATTAAAATCGAAAAAGATGCTAAAGTAAAGGATTTTTTTCAATATCTGAACTGGAAAATGGGAGCACTTTAATGGCAAAACTGGATGCTAGTTAACAGTAGTCAATATTGCAGCACTTTATAAAGTAGATATATCCGATTGTAAAAATTGGAACAGTATGTTAAAATCGAAAAAGATACTAAAGTACAGGAACTGGGAAATTATTTGATTGGAGCTTGATTCCCGCAATTGTTTGCTATAGGAGTGCAACCGGTTATAGCTCCCTGTCGCCCAACCAATAATATTACAGCAAAAGCGTACCAAAAGCGGGGTTTTTACGGCAAAGAGAGAAAGAAGGGAGCACTACGGAACGAAGCAAATTAGAAAAAAACACTCGAGATGAAAGTGGTTCAGCTTGTAATTTGCAGTCACTACCAGAAGCATTTGAGAGAACTCCAGTGAAGATGAAGAAATTACAAAAGTATGTGCTAAATCAAATCCCAGAATCCTGGCTTATTGCCGACAATGAGTCGGAACGAGTCAGCTTCAAGTCTGGTCAATTTAGGACAATAATGTATACAATGTTAACCCCTCCCAGCCTGGGCGATCGCTTCTTCCCATACCCACCAACTGGTGAACCCTGATGACCTGGGTTGTCCCCATTTGACCCATTATATAGGGTAATTTGTGACTCTCTATGAGTGATTCAGCCTAATAATCCAATTTTTACAACTCTTACTTACTCATGTCCAAGATAAATCAAAAACTAGTGTCAGAACCAAGGTTAACCATTTTATATGATCTTTATGTAAGTCCATAAAATGTGATCTGAATCGTGTTGATCTAAATAGAACTCTATTCTCATGACAAAAGTTTATGCAAGCTCAAGGTGCACGTCACAATATTTTGGCCCATACTAGCCCAAATTGTGAAACCTGAGCTACAGCTGATCCGAATAGGGTTTAGTCGGGCAAGAATTTAAAAACGGGTGAATTTTTACCCGTCCCGCAGCCTGATTTTGCGCATCAATATAACCCATTTCAGAAAACTTTCTTGGACTCGGAATAAAATGACACTTCCTTGAACCCGTATCTTCTACCTGCATTGATTTTGACTGGTAAGGCAAAAAAAACAAGAGACATCAGATTGGTAAACTCATTGTTCAGAATCTTTACATTGCCATCTACCAACTGCTCTCGCATGCTCGGGTCATTGGCTCCCCCGATCATTTTATTCCACGTGCCTCATTTCTTCCAACCTTCCAACTTGCCTGGGAGAGTCATCAGACCAATAAGACATCCAGCGAGGCCCACAAGAACAACGGACAACATCGCTAATGCAGAAATAGACCAGAAAATTAATTGCCAAGATGTTCTGGTTCAGAGCTGTGACCCTGTCATTGATCTTTTTCTCTTTTGCCAACAAGAACCACCGACAGCTGGAAGCCTGGCTCAGAGTTGGGGCACCTCTTGGATCAATAGCAATGACGCTAGCACTAACGTCCACCAGCACCTTGATGGAATTCAAAATCACAAAGCATACACAGAACGGAAGCGATCTGAAAATGGTGCTGCAAAAATATCAGCTTTACGTTGCGATGAGGGCTTTTAAAACCACTAATCAGTTTACTGGTACACGGTGTTGGAGATAGAAAAACGGGATCACATATGCATGTTGCCAAAAGAGAGCCCAAACAACCAGTACTTCATTACCGACACAAATCGCTAATAACTCGTGGGATTTATGAACCCTATAAGCATACTTCAATCAGTAATGTTTGAAGGAACAAACCGATCTGCTTGCAATTATGTATAAAGCCAATAAATGCTCCTATAGATAAGGTGGATGACAAGACCGCAGGAAACAAGAATGAAGGGACTAAGACAGAACCTGTCCATTAACGAGAACGACACAACCTTGAACCAAGCCAACAAACCCTTGGACTCACAGTAAAACAACAAAACACGCACTGCAACATAAAGGAAAGATCACACCAGCAAAGCTCAACAACCAAGGACCTTACCAAAATATTCAGTGTCCACTCATCATTCGAGATAAAAGACATGGCCGTCAAAAATGTAGGTAGGTGGAAATAGTTAATTCAACCAATAATATGACAAGGTATATCATCCATACGCCTTGGTTAATATCATAAAAGTGCAACCACGTAACCAACAAAAATGAGTTCACACTGTCAATTATTCAAAAGCAAACATGATACAGTCTGCAGCATGATAAGAACTTTAAAAAGGTTTCACATTAGAGGATACCGCAACACATCTCTAAACAACTCCTTTGGTATTTCAACCTCAGTACCTGTGGGCTAGCTTCTCCCTCTCCTGATAATACTGAACATAACTGCATGTGCAGATAACAATCCAGATAAGAATTTTAGTGCACCAAGAAAAAAAACCGTCATTAACCAGCTCAAGACTTTAATAAAGTAGAAAAAACACCCTCCTGGAACTGAATGAATAATTTTTTATTTCAAAAAAAGAAAAATGAATAATGGAAATGAATACAGGCAACCTGACATTGATATCGAGCTAGTATACATTAATAACAATTTTAAAATAAAAAAAAATAATTGTCATGTTCGGCTTGCTTTCTTCATATGATCTGCAAAAACCATATAAATAAGCAGTTGAAAGAAAGAAATATTGCAGCAAATATGGGAAGACAAGGCACGACAGCTGCAGGATAGTCATGTTTCCAGTCTTAGCTCTTGCATCGGGCTACCCAGGCCTTGGGGCAGTTGTGATTAGAAGCAACTTTACATGGAATGGTATACTTTTTATAACTACTACACTTCCTCAGAAAACCATATTGCATGGACACAGTCGTCTTTTATCAGCTCATGAGTTTTTGTGGAAGAAACTTGCCATTGGTGTAGTCTACTCCAACTTGATTCTTTCCTTTCTGTTTATCAGAAAGGGGTGGAACTCAAAGCCAGTACATTATTCAGAATTTAACCCCAAAAGGAGGAGGTTGAAAGATATCTAATGACGGGACCACAGCCTGTAACTTCCAACCCTCAACCTAATCTCCATGAAGTTACAGTTACCTCCAAAAACCACCCTCGCATAAAAAGAAGGTGCTAGATGGAACCATCAACAGAAACATCATGTAACTCTCCAGACTACTGCATGTGCTCTCAATAGAAATCACATCACCCTACTCAAAAGGCAATTCCATCTATAAAGCACCCATCCAATGTTCACACAATCAAAAAGCAATCATCAGTAAAATTCTCAGTTAAACCCCATTTTTTTTTCTTTTTCTTTTTTTTTCGCAGGCACTTACAACTGATCATCCAGCCTCCTGATCACCACCTTCGCTCATCCTACCAAAAACCAAGCAAAGAAGCTCTTTCACATGCAATCTTAAACATCAATAATTCCATTTTACTTCTAAAGACCACCACCGCTTAACATCATCATCATCATCATCAACAACAACAACAACAACAAATCCTCATACTACAGTCCATCAATTTCTTTGTTGTTAAATCATATGATTCACAATCCAAATCTCGCAATCCAGATTAAAATGGAAATAAAACCAAAAGGATCTTCTCCTTGATTGGAATCAACTAGAATGACAGGATCCAGAACCATATCATCTCGATGATACGGTCCTTTGAATCATAAGATCCAACTTGATCCTGCTATTTATATGTTAAATCATGCAGACTTTCATTTTGATAATTTATCTGACTATATGGATTTCAAAATTACTTATCATCCACAAGTCTTGACTCTCGAGTAGCAAAATCAAGAAGACTGTTGTTCAAGATCATAGAATTGAAAATATAAGGCAGATTTTCATATTTTTGCAACCAATTTTAAAAAAAATTGTCATTTTCCTTAAAACAATTGAGCTAATAGGATAATTAAATTAATAGGTAATGTATAAATACCAAACATGATGTTTATTTCATTAGAAAAGCTAAAAATGAGTTTATGATGGTGGAAACCACCTTTCTTGTATGTATAGCTTTTTTTCCCCATTCATCTACTTTGTATTTGACACATATTTTAACATTTCTTTTATAAATTAGTTTTACAACATAAAAAATAAACTCAATAACTCATCATATGCAATCCAACCCAAGAGCTGATCCAATCTAACCCACTTTATAATTTATGACTCATTACAACCTCAAGATTGTCAAGAGTAAAACAGCACCCTTAGGGCAATAGAACACCCATGTCACCCACGGCACTGGATACCAAATAGATCTTGCCTTGACAAAGTTCAAAAAAAAAAAAAAAGCATTAGAAATAAATATTATTTGTATTTAAAAAACATTATTAAAAACAATACGAACATCAAAAGATTAATCATTCAAGTCCCAACATCCTTTTCAGAATCACCTCGAACATCAAGTCTCATGTTCAACATCTTTCACCATATTGTATCAAAGTACCACTTCTGATAATATGTTTTTAAACAAAAGTGCGCAAAAATAAACCACTGGACATCCTGAACTAGCTTCAGGATTCAAACAGGACAGCAAAATACCACTTCAAAAAATATGGTTGATGTTTCTAGACCATGCATAACACAAAACAGTGAATCAGTGAACATCTAAGACTAGCCCTTTATTTATAAGAGACTCTAACAGACCAAATAACCCGGAAAATAAAGCTTACAAAACTCTAAAAAATAAGCAAAAGAGAGATAGAAAAAATAATGATCGACATTGGAGAGGGGGATGCCTCAAAGCCTCTCATTGTCTTGAACATTGGCTTCGGCGTAGCCTCAGCAAACATGTCATGCTTCTGACCAAGAAGGCACTCTAGGGTTTCCTCACATCACCTGAGTGCTTGTGTGAGTGGCTGAAGCATTTTCCATCACCACCTTCTGAGATCTCTCACTAAACACATTAGGAACAAAAATAACCAGAAAGAGATAACTTGGGTCCTCTTGCTCCCAGCCTTACTCGCTACCAGAGCAACTACTAAAGAATCTATAAATGAAAAATAAAAAAAAGTAATATGCACCATGTATCCAGCGAAATTTGCACTTTAATTCCTATCATCCCCATAAATTTATTTCTTAGTCCAACTACACCATTTTGCCTACTTTTTCCATATAAACCTTATATATATACATAATAATCCATGATATGCTAAACAAACGAGCCCACAAGCTACTAAAAATATTTGTAGTATGATATAACAGTTGCAGTATGCGAGTGATCAAAGGACCGCAAACTGGCAACATATGCAGATGCATATGCAATTACTGTTTGTTAGATATTTAAAAAAATAAAATATATTAAGTACACTAAAAATAACAATAATGAAAGTAAACTTTTATGGATGGATAATAGCAATACTGATAACAACTAACACTTAGTATCTAACATCCAACAGCAATAACTATAATATAATCAACGTTTTAGTGCGATCAATATCCGTATCAGGCTTACCATATAGACTGACATCAAAGCTACCACCAGCTTGAACCCACTTCACCTACATGCGCCCCCATAAAAGTGGGTGTATATGTAACTCCAAAATGCTAAGTGGGCTCACAAATGTAGTAATATGATCTTAAGCAGACAACATATGCTAAATTGTCTATCTTTTTGGTCCATATGCGATATAACCGCATACTATACCATATAAGTGCAATGTTGTGTGGGACCGCATAAGCACATGCGGCATTTTAAAACACTGATATTTATATCCTGGAAAACACAGTCCGAATTATGAGGCTACAAAAGATATTGTTAAACAATAAATCCACATTAGGAATCATGGATATTTTAAACTGCATATCATATCCATATCAACAATGTATCAAATAACAGTACACATTGGATACTTCTTAAAAACATGTTGGATACACATGTTAAGTATCCTATTTTTAAAATATAGAAAAAGACTATGGATACTTCTCGGATACACTCAATATATTTCTCTTCCTCATATGAGATTGCATATCTTCCTCAATGGAAATGGTGGCCGACTATAAAGCTTGTCTATGTGAACTGTGAGTTTCAGATGTCTATTCATTGGTCTCCAACTTATTAAAAATTTAAAGTGATATTTGAATTTGAAAATATTTTCTTTAAAGTGGAGCAGATATCATGTACATTTCCTCGAAACTTCAATGTCCCAACTCCAACCCCAACAAGAAGATAAAAAAACATGAATACATCTTGACACAATCTCTTGACCATTGAGTCACAAAGCACAAACTACAACTAATGCTCAAGGATTTTCATTGTTATCTTGACAATCAAGGTTAGCCTTTCAACTTATCTGCATAAATTGTTTTTATATCAATCCACCTTACCCACTCAAGTATTCTACTAGAACAAGAATTTTAGAAAATAAAAATAATGTCGAATATATCAGTGATGCAAAAGAAATCACCTTATTTTAGACATCTCTTTTTATTTTCCATTTATATTCCTATTATCAATGATATTTTAACTATATCTATTTCTAACTGATGCCTCAACATAATGCCAAAAGTTCTTGCAATCAAATAGACAAAAGTTAAACAATGATCTCATCAATCATGGTTTGTTGGCTTACATTCAGCACCTGAAGGTATCTAAACATCTAGTTTTATCCAAAAAATTAGTTTATGATATCATTCGTGCAACCTTGCCCATGTCCGAGATTGTTGCAGCATTAAGTAGAAATGTTTCTTCCCAAAATCTCAACACGCGTGACAACCTAAATATTCAGCAATGAAACAGTAACAACAACCATATCTCATATCTGAATGTGAGAGGAAATTGTACATATTGTTCGACAAAGCTTCATTATCAGTAAATAATCTTTCCATTCTTCAGAAGAGTTACATAGACAGCTTTCAAGAATAGAAAGATCAACCCAATTTTAAGCCCCGGCAACCATTTATTTCTCATTCTCTAACTATTCCAAAGCGCTAACACACAAATACAACATCACATGCCTTCCAAAACATATCAACTCTTTCCTTGTTCTCTATGTTGGTATATAGTACCTGGTCCGCCCCTGATGCAATGGCAGTTTTGGGTGGTTACTAAAAGTAACCACTCAACCCCATTTTAAAAAGAAAAAAAAAAACTGCAAGGGATAAAAAGATACATTCTGAAGAAAAAAAAGAACAAAGAGAACTCTCCTCCTTTCCTAGAAGTCAAGAGACTCTTCATTACTCCATTATTTCTCAAAGGCTCTTAGATTGTGAAAAATTGGTGTCTTCATGCTGATCACACTATGGAATAGCCGGTAAAACAACCAGAGATCCGTTTCAACCAAAAATCTGTAAGTTAGGGTTTGATTTAGAATTTTAATTTCATTCTTCATTGGTATCAGAGCCAGATTAGGTTATTTTCTAGCATGATTTAATATGTTAATAACTGATTATTAAATAATTTTTGTGATTAATTGATTGTTTGCACATATTTTTGTACTATATTGAAAAATTCATATCTTATTGTACATTATAAATTAGGACATGGATTTTTGTATGGAAACAGTATATGATGTGTGGTTTATGCTTGCAAAATTTCATAGTAATCGAACAAGCCGTCTGAGAGAAATTGATGTTTCAAATTTTTGAAACCATAACTTTAAAAGGGCATAATTAAAAATCAGTTCAGTTTCAGATTTCGAAATTTATATGGTTGGAAAGAGCATGTAAAGAGCTTTAAATCCATATATAATTCGAAATTTTTGGACATTGGTAGAAGGAGATATTAAAGATTGAAAATCAGGATCTAAAATGAATAAAATCTGAAAAACATTGGAGATTTTCTGAGGTTCAAAAAGACAGCCATTGTGCTACCCATCACATGTGACGGTGGGCCATGGAAGAAAACCCACGGTGGGAAGACTCTTCCCACTGAATAAAAAAAAAAGTTGGTGGCTCTTCCAACTTAATAAAAAAAAAATCAAATCAAAGAAGAAAACCCTCGTTGGGAAGGCTCTTCGTGGGATTTGAACCCACGCCCTCCAGGATCGGAGCCTAAAACCAATGCCTTTGACCACTCAGCTAAAATGTAGTCATGTTGAGCATGGAACCCAATGTTTACATGATTGAGCATGACAAGACAATCAATGAAAAGAAACAAAACATTATATTTATAGGATATGTTATGAATGAGGACCAAAGATTCTCAACATTACGAGCTACTCTACCTGACCTTTGGTGTTCTAATACCAATGAAAAATGAAATTAAAATGCTAAATGAAACCCTAACTTATAGGTGTCTAGTCCAAACGGATCTCTGGTTGCTTTACCGACTAGTCTATAATGTAATCAACGTGAAAACACTAATTTTTCACAGTCTAAAAACCTCCGAGAAACAATAGAGGAATCGAGAGAGTCTCTTGAATTATAGAAAAGGAGGAGAGTTCTCTTTGTTCTGTTTTTTCTTCAAAATATATCTTTCCTTCCCTTGCAAATTTTTTCTTTTAAAGGGGGTTAGGTGGTTGCTAAAAGTAACCACCCAAAACTGCCATTACATCAAGGGCAAATTAAGTCCCATACACCAACATCTCCCACTCACACATGATGGACTCGACTCATCTCTATCCATATCTCTCATCCATTCATATTAGGCAAATAGATCGTGCAACCAATAAGTATTCAAGAGCTTATTTATCATATACCTATTAGGGATACAGCTCATTGCTAAGAGATCAGCATACTTGCCATATCCCAGAATAATTTTGTTATATCAATCGTAATATTTTCGATCCCTCCATTAACAATAGGGAGTATGTCTGACCTTTTTCACTATCATATATTCATAATTATGTTCTTCTCTCTCATGGATGATATAACTGATCGATCGGTTAATACAAATATGGATGTAGAATAAAAATATAGTCTTTCTTTCCTACTCGAATCTTTCCATTTCAATTCAGCTACTTTTTTAGACATGTCCCGTCGAACCAAATCACACATGGCTATTGAAGACACTAAAGTAATAAACACTAAAATAAAATTTCAAGAAACAATCGAAAGTCCTTAAGGATAATAATAGAGGCTATCAAACCTCAACAGTCTCACACTGTAAGGAAGCAAGGATCCATTTTCTCACTTTCCTTATTAGTCGCATAGCACATGTGGTGTGAATCATATGCTACGATGTTTACTCTTTTCTTAGAGTATATATCATTTTCTAAAAGAAACACTATACAAACTTAAATTCAAATACACTTCAATGCCTAACCTGAATTCTCTAAATGTAATATTTTATCTACTATTGTAATGCATATTTGATACGTAAATAGATGGATGTTGTTTTTCATATATGAAATTTCATTGGCATGCAACCTTAAATTTGAACACATATGTTGTATTTATTATTAATTTTGGTATATACTTATTTCAAGTAGGAGTTCTAGATGACTTGAATACTTGTAATGTTTTTCATCTAGAATGGATATTTTGCCATAATAAAAACTAAGTTTATGATAATTGAATATTAAGATAACGGATGATGATTGAAACATAGTAAATTTTCGACTCTATATCTTGTGTTAAATTATCATAGATTTATTATGCATTATTGGCAAAATCAAATGTGTACTATGTTTGGGTATTGACATTATACATGTATGCCTTTGTACTAAATTTTTCATGACATCAAAAAATATTATTGTTGACCTGAATAAAGATGAAAAGCTGAATGGTGACAATTATAATTGCTGCGGCCATGAGTCAAGGGGTCAAATAGCTCAGATGGTTGGATTAACTCCGTATCCGCATACATGAGGTATTGTCCGCTTTGGTTCATGACCATTGTTGGTGCAAAAATCCACCTGCGCCGGAGAAGCTGGAGTTGAGGAGGCCGCGGTCGCCGCCGGGACCTGCAAGGGAAGTCTAAACCGGAGGTGGGGTTGCTCCGGCAAGACTCTCCGACGCTCAAGTCAGTTCTCTGCCTCAACAAGAATGGAGTGCTCGAACGGAGAATTTAGCAGAGTTTTGAGATAAGAAAAATGAGCTTAAGAAATAACGTATCTGAGTCCCCCTTTTATAGGCGGGGAGGCAACGGACTGATGGCGACGTTTGTAACCGCTTGGTAGTGGGCCGCCCATGGTCAGGGGAATTGATTGCGAAAGATAATGGAGCAGACATGTGGGTATCACCTCGACTTGCCACGTGGAATCCGTTATGAGGGGTGGAGCAGCGTCCGTCGTCAGGAGAATCGCATGATATCCGTCGCAGGAGGTGGGGCAGGTTCGTGGCCGTTACTGTGGCCTGCCAGGGGGATAATGGAGCTGTGCGGAGTCCGCCACAGGAAGTGGAGCAGGGCGGCTATGGCTGCTGCGGCTTGTCAGGGAATGATGATACTGCGTGGAGTCCGCCACAGGAGGTGGAGCAGGGTCGCGGCCGTTTTGAGGGCCTGTCAGGGGGCGTGGATCTGTCGATTGAAGCTCGGCAATGGTCGGAGCCGTCGTGAGCGGAGCTCGGCTCCCGTAGGAGTCCGGGCGGAGCTGTTCTGATGTCGGCGGCGGAGTCCGGCTCCCGTAGGAGTCCGGGCGGAGCTGCGCTGATGGCGGTGGGGCCCGGCTCCCGTAGGAGTCCGGGCGGAGCTGCACTTGCTGATGTCGTCGGTGGAGCCCGGCTCCCGTAGGAGTCCGGGCGGAGCTGCTCTGCAAACAAAGTCAAGGGTGAAGTCCGGCTCTCGTAGGAGTCCGGACTGAGCTTACCAGCAATTGATATTGAGAATGGAGCCCGGCTCCCGTAGGAGTCCGGGCGGAGCTGTTTTGATGTCGGCGGCGGAGCCCGGCTCCTGTAGGAGTCCGGGCGGAGCAGCGCTTGCTGATGGCGGTGGAGCCCGGCTCCCGTAGGAGTCCGGGCGGAGCTGCGCTGATGGCGGTGGAGCCCGGCTCCCGTAGGAGTCCGGGCGGAGCTGCACTTGCTGATGTCGTCGGTGGAGCCCGGCTCCCGTAGGAGTCCGGGCGGAGCTGCGCTGCAAACAAAGTCAAGGGTGAAGTCCGGCTCTCGTAGGAGTCCGGACTGAGCTTACCAGCAATTGATATTGAGAGCGGAGCCCGGCTCCCGTAGGAGTCCGGGCGGAGCTGTTTTGATGTCGGCGGCGGAGCCCGGCTCCCGTAGGAGTCCGGGCGGAGCAGCGCTTGCTGATGTCGCTGGAGCTCGGCTCCCGTAGGAGTCCGGGCGGAGCAGCGCTGACGGCGGCGGTGGAGCCCGGCTCCCGTAGGAGTCCGGGCGGAGCTGTGCTGATGTCGGCGGTGGAGCCCGGCTCCCGTAGGAGTCCGGGCGGAGCTGTGCTGATGTCGGTTCCGCCGTGGGTTCCGGCTGTGGGTATTTTATACCCAACAACCATCATTAGGCTTCAGTGGATCTTAGGCTTCAATGGCCCTTGATCATTTAGAGCCTCACGATTTTGTCCTTTAAAAAATGCCTCATGTAGAAAAAAAGATTCCAATCCATATAAGCCATACTCCTTAACTCATAACCGATGTGGGATTAAACATGCCCTCTCTACATCACAACACAGCCCACCAGCTAAGAGAAAGTATGTGCAAGCAAAAGGTGTTCCCATAGATGGCGCCTTTGTTGCAGTCATGGGTCAAAGGGTCGAATGGCTCGGATGGTTGGATTAACTCCACACCCGCATACATGAGATATTATCCACTTTGACTCATGATCATCTTGAAGCTTCAGTGGGCGTCAGACTTCAGCGAGTCTTGATCATTTAGAGCCTCACGGTTTTGCCTTTTAAAAAATACCTCGCATGGGAGAGAAGGTTCTAATCCTTATAAACTCATAACCGATGTAGGACCAAAGATGTCCACTCTACACCACAACAATAACATTTGGCATATGAAAATCCTATATATGCTTGAGGAACAAGAAACCTTAGAGGCTATACACTATGAAATAACAGACCAGGATAATTCTGTTCAAAGTAGGAGAGACCTGTACTTAGGGTTTGATTTAGAATTTTAATTTGATTCTTCACTCTATACAGGGGAAACCTCGCGGATCAACATTGACGTGATCTGAAAAGAAAAATCCTATACAGAAAACATCTCTAATATCGATCAATCTGTTCTTCAAAAACAAAAAATTCCCGAAACAGGCATAGATACCGCGAAATCTGAAGCGCTCGAATCTATAAACTAGCTAGATGAAAACAAAACAGCAAAGCAAATACGACACTGATTGATTTAATGATTAAACAAAAAGAGATCTCTATGGACGCCACCGAAGGCTAATCTCGAGAAATCAATTATCGGATAAAGGAACAGATCAGCGATTAATCGGAAAAAAGAAGAAGAGGAAGAAAGAGAGGGCATACGAGTAGGTGCCGACGAGGGGAGCCAGTAAGAGGGTGGCGCTGAACCAGTTCTCGGAAACCTTTTGGTGGATCTTCCCGGGGAGATCTTTCCACAGCCCCGGCATCACCTTCTGCTGGAACGGCGACAGCGCGTACACCACCGCCTTCATCCGCACAGGCGTCTTCCCCATCTCTCTCTCTCTCTCTCTCTCTCTCTCTCTCACTCTCGTCCCTCGATCCAAAGGCCTCTCTCGCTCGCTGACTCCGAGCCCTGTCGGCTATCGCTGCCTCTCTTTATACTTTGGTCGCCTCGCGATTGGGAGGACTTCTCTGGAACTACCATTTGGCACGTGCCTTGCACGTGACCATGAGAGGACGCTTACTTGCTAACTTAGAAGTCTTTGGAAGTACTCGGGGATGGTTGTGATCAAATAGTTTAATGGATTACTGTAACTGATGATACAACACGCGCCTGATACTTGATTCAATCTAAATATTATAATAATAGTAAAATAAAATGCTTATAGCTTAAGGAGACGATGACCGATGGTTCTAACTATAAGTGCCTGTAGGGTCGGACTTAGGTAACATTAGGGCAACGATATAAAAACTCTTGACTTATATCTAATCCAACCAATGCCACTCAACTTATCATAGCCACAGGTCAATAGTTATGATTTGGTATGATTTATTTGACCTCTAGCCTCATCTATATTGTGGGAATCGATTGTTTATGTATTGAATCTAATTTGTTTAGTTTTAATCTAATTTTTTGCAATTACAATCTATTAACAAGATAAATTAAGTAGTATTAAAAGATGTTTAATTATTAGGAAAAAATTCTTGACCCAAACTTGATCTAATCTAAAATATTGTAATCCAAAAGCAGCTCTTTCCACACGACTCGAGTAAAGTTGATCATGGGCAGGCTTAGGGATAGAAAATGTCAAATTTTAAACAAGTAGGAACTGAATTCTAACTAACAATGATTATATTTTAGGCCCAAGGGCTAGTTCCCGATCGGCTTTGGACTTGAATGATATCAAAACTTTAATTTGTATTTGGCGATTAAAATTCAAATCAGGAAAAATTGATTTATACCTAGGACAGCTAAAAAATCTTGAACTTGAATGCAGTTCAAGTTCTTGGATCTGATCTATTTTTGCTCTCCCAAAATTTCTAGCATTCGTTATGCCAAAGTGTCAAGAAAATATCAATCCGAAGGCATTCTCCAAAGGGAATGTGTGGTATTTTTTATGCAAAAGAAGGTTTCTTATATAAATCCACCATTGGATGATCAACAAGTAGCTTTGAGATCTATGCAAGTAGATGAATGATAGGTTTGGATAGTTTGCGATTTGCGTGATAGGTTATCCAACAATGGAGATTCGGATCCGCCTAGACAAAGTATGGTGCCGTAGTGAAGAACTAGCTCAATCAACGATATCAATTGATTGATCTCGGAGAGTGATGATAACTGATTTACTCGATAAATGACTGAAGTTGATCATATATCCAAAGATCTCGAGGTTGTTTTCTTTGAACACGTGCATACGGGCTTTACTGTGGAACATAATTCTCATGGATAAATGTGCCTAACTCTCACCTATATCTAATGCACATAACAAGCATCCTGCTATCTCTAATAGGAATAGATTTTCTGGAGCTGTTACCAAACTCAATTGTCACGCACAACTACTCCTCCTCTATATAAAGGAGGCAAAGGAGATGCTTAGATAAGTAATTCATACCCCACAAAAAGTAAAGCCCAAACTCTGTCATTTTCTCTATTCTCTACCCTTATGTTTGCTGAAGCTCTAGCTGACTTAAGTATCAGAAAGTCTCCCATTGAAAAATTTCTGATAAATAGATTTTTTCACAAATTTTCATAAAGAAAGAGCATTCCACTTCTAGCGAACACTTTCTCCACATCGGTAGGTGGCCAACCTCCATTTCGATATGAGACCGAGCCCAGCCACACCGAGAATTGAAGACTCTCAGTAACACTTACTTTTTGCAACAATACTCTTATTAAATTTTTAGCTAACAATATTTGCATTACCACCTCTAAAAATTTTAACATTTAATTTGTATTACAAAGAATTATATTTTTACATAAATATTTCAAAGATATAGGTAAATATTGTTTTGTAGGAATAAATATATAGTAATCTGTATTTATAAGGGTATATGCATGAAAAATCCAAAAATTTAAAATTAGCGACACAAACGTCTTTTATTTGTTGATCATTCGTGCCCCTGATTAGACTAACATTAAGAATCCTTAATTAAGAGATACCCTCAAGCAAGATAGCTAACTAAAAACAAAGTAGGTTATTTGATCAATTAATTGTACTCTATATCCAGTATAATTAGAACTTCAAAGTAGGAATTAGTTGGGCATTGTTGGATGTCTAATTACAGACCAAATTGACTTGTAAAGTCTTTATGATCGCATTGTTCTTTGACCGAAAAAGATTGGCCGGAAGATGTCTCCTTTGGGATCCTTTGCTCCTCTATTTTGCACAAAATTCTCACATGTGAACCAAGAGCATAAGCTCCCAAATTAGAGGCATGGAAAACCCTATTTGAAGGAGAATGAACCAGATTTAATCCAAAAAAAAAAGAAGAAAAGAAACAGTATATAGTCCTAACATATTACTAAATATAGATATCTCATCAAATAATAGTTGGACAAGTGATATGCAATTTAAATTTTGTGAAAGAAATTCATTTTATTTTTTTAGTTATCATCTTTTGTGCAAAAAAAAAAAAGGTTAAGTTTCACACTAAAATATTATAAATTGAGACGTGTCTCCGTAGTCATATCTCTCTGCTTATTAATCAGAAGTCTATTAATCAAAAGTTTTAAATTCGAACCTTGGATGGTGCTTCCCTGGTATTGGAACCTAGATGTAATTTTGGTGGATCTCTTTTTCTGTCTCTAAAAGCAATAAGGTAGAAACTGTGTTACTGGACAACTGTTAGCTGCTCTTACAAATAATGGGCCATACGGATCAAGGAATCTTCACTATCAATACAATAACGATGTTCCCATGTTTCATGGCGCATGGTTCTTTAGAAAGGCCCATCTAATAATAGACGGTTAAAATACGAAAGAGTAATTCTTTGTGCACCATGTGCAGTGCAGCAAAATTAACATAGAACATACCATCGAATCATATAAAACTATGTAGTATAATTAATAATGGATAGACATTAAATGCTGCTCAACTTTTTTTCCGTCAGATTTTTTGTGATAAAAATATTTTTCATTCCGTAGAACAAAAAAATAATAGTATTTTTACATTCTGATATTTTATATAACTTTCTGTGAATATATATAATATCTTGAATAATATATATAATTTTCTATATCTTTATGATATTCTAAACAATATATATAATTTTCTAATGCCTTATATGACTTTCTGTAAATATATATGACATCTTTAACAATATATATAACTTTCTATAAATATATATGATATCCTGAATAATATATATGACTTTCTAATATTTTATATAACTTTCTGTGAAAATATATGATATTCTGAATAATATATATGACTTACTGTGAATATATATGATATCCTGAACAATATATATGATTTTCTAATGCCTTATATGACTTCCTATCAATATATGACATACAAAATAATATATGTAACTTCCTATCAATATATATGACATCTTGAATAATATATATGACTTCGTGATACCTTATATAACTTTTTATTAGTTATTATAACTAACTGAAAGTCATATATAAGTTTTTATTAATTATTATAACTAACTGAAAGTCATATAAGGTATCAGAAAGACATATATATATTGTTCAAAATATCATATATATTGATAGAAAGTCAAATAAGACATCAAGAAGCTATATATGTTATTCAAGATATTATATATATTAATAGGAAGTCATATAAGATATTAAAAATCATATATATTATTTAAGATATCATATATATTATTCAGATGTCATATATATTCACAGTCATATATATTATTTAGGATGTCATATATATTCACAAGAAGTCATATAAGATGTTAGAAAGTCATATATATTATTCAGGATATCATATATATTCACAAAAAAATTATATATATTATTCAAAATATCATATATATTCATAAGAAGTCAACAAAAAAATTATATATATTATTTAGAATATCATAAAGACACAAGAAGTTATATATATTGTTCAAAATGTCATATATATTCACAAAAAATCGTGCAAGTCATCAGAAAGTAATAATATTGTTCTTTTTTTTCTGTGGAGAGAAGAGTATTTTTATTATTAAAAATTAGAGAAAAAAAAGTTGAGCGGTATTAGATGGTGGTCTCATTATTAAGTATGCTACATGGTCCAATATAATTTGGTGGCGTACTCTACATCAATTTTATTACATCACACATGATGCACAAAGACTTTCTCAAATAGAAAAGGTAAAATGCGCAGCATGGAATAGACTGCTTGGAGGCAATCTCACAAATTGGTCATGCATACTTTGATGGAAGGCCCCAATCTATGAGTGGTCCCCCATGATACACTTGCACGGGGGATACCCTTCCAAGTAAATTTGTGGGCTCCAAAGATTCTTTTAGTTGAAGGGAATAGGAAAGGAGAAAGTACAATCAACAAGAAAATAAAAAAACTCCTCTTAATTGATGAGAGTTTTTAAAGAGTTAGAGATTGAAAAATGGTATTCCTATCGACAAACTTCCTGTATTTCATGGAAAAGAAAAACTCATATAGAATATAGGTCTTTGGTTTTCTCATAAGAAGAAAATTAAGAGATTTTTTTTCAAAAATATCTTTAAAGTCATAAATAAAATAGACTCGAATTTTATTTTATTAAAGATATAATAGGTATTTTATATAATTTTTTCATTAAAATAGATGCTCAATCAAATATAAGATACTCTAAAATGTATCAAACATACTGAAATTATTTTTTCAAATATTATGTTTCTAAAAATTAATTTTTTTAAAAAAATATTTTAATTAGAAAATTTTTTCTGTATTAAAGACAAAGTATGGTAAAAAGTCCACCCGAAGAGCAAGCTTCAGTGACATAAGTGTCTGTATGCAAGAGCCATCTGCGTGATTGGTGAGAAAATATTCGTTCCAATGGTGATACCATGTCACCGTTGTAATAAACCAATGAAAAATTAGAAATGGATGAAATATACAGAGATAGTATGGGATATTATCTATAAAAATCAATATAATATATGACAATCAATAAAATATAAATTTTTTATTAATTTATTATAAATTTGATATAACATCATCATTGCAATGAATATTTTTTCGTGATTGATCTACCATGCCTCGTCGCTGCCGGTATGAACACAAACAGCATACAATTCATGCTACATTACATCCGCACTGCAACCATAAGTATCGTCCCCCCTTCACCGTGTCGATCATGATTATAGGAGTAGATTGTGTCGGGATACGAACTTGGGATGAGTATCTTTGTAGTTCTGATGTGCCCCAAGGATGCAATCATACGTTCCCCATGCATCATTGGACATAAGCTTTACCTTTGACGCACTTCATCTACAGTATATTTTCTCTCTCCACGGTGTAAGTTACTCGTGATTTCCGTGATTTCAATTTTTTTTTTTTTTGATAGAGATTTGTTTCTTTTGGAGGGCCAGAGACCATTGCACGAGTCCAAACAAAAGTACATTGGACCCACTCCCACCAACCCTCACCGACCTTGCATGCGTCCAGAAAATTCTACCTCACGCCCAGCTTGTACCGGCCACTCTACTGCATGCAAACTGATTCACAAGACTCTGTAAAACATGCACCATCTATCATACAGCATGCACCATTGATTGAGTTATTTGACAGCTGTCCATCTCGTGATGGCGGCCATCTCTACAACACTATAGATACACCGAATCTTGCTCGATGATTAAACCCGTCATGTTATATGTTCAAGCTCTACGAGGATAGTCTGTGATCTTTGCTATATTGTACTGGAAATATGCATACTGTTATGGATAGAAAATTTCATCTACATCCAAGCCGAGGATTTGAACAAGCCTCGACTGCTGTTGACTCACATCTCTTGCCAATCCATCTTCGGTAGACGCAATTTCTGCCGACCTAACCTCTGCCAACCTGAGAGATTTAGTGGGCTGAGCTCCATGTATTTAGAAGGCTCCCTATGTTTGAAAAGATTAGACCTCGAGCTCCCCAACGAGTTTTTAAATTCTACTGCAACCGAAAATAGCTGACAATGAAGTAAATAAGATAATGGATAACCAACAAATCTTGAAAAATCATATCAGGAATGCAACGAATGATGCATCCGAGAAGACCGAGATAATCCCTTGCACTCCTGCTTCCTCACGATTTTTTTCTCTACCTATAATAGAAGTTAACAGAGAATCTCTAGATATACAATCTCTCTCTTGCATTCTTTTTTTATCTTTTTGTGAGTTACTGTCAGAAGATTCTCATCGGAACTAACTTCGACTAGAAATTTTTTTTTGCAGATCCAATCACTATCATTCTGCCATCGCCATCCACTTCAACCACGCCGATCCCGTAGTCAAGAAATCGCAACAACATATACTTATTATCAATTTTAGAAAACAAGCTTGATGAATTACAACTACCTAATTCATCAAAAAGTGCATTAAATTGATATTACTCTCTCCCTCTTATGTGTTATCATCTACAGCAGTAATCACTGGCCCATGGGTGGTAGATACCACCGACTCAGGAGTAGATGGAGGAGGTGATAACTTTACCAACAAAATGGAGAAAATAAAGCCAACCTAGTAATAATAGCCACCTAATGATTCCAATCCCACTTCATAATTCCGCATTGCCGATTGTGGAGGGCCAACTCAGGGCTCGTGTCCAACTTAATTTTTCTAATCGTACGGAGGGAAGAAACTAAAGCAAATAACCATCATTACTGTCACAAACGTAGACAAATATATCCATTAACTGGATTTATTATATAGTATTAAGTATGCAACCAGCAACCTTTCTTTGGACCGGGTAGCTCGGTCAGGCCGCCCGACGGTTCAAGAGCCTGTAGGCGTTGCCGTTCCGGAGGCTGGACCGGGGGACGCAAACCGTGGAGTCTGCAACGGAACCCCTCCCACTCTTGCACGACCCGACCAAGCCGAGGATGCCGAACCGGTCGGAGATCGACCAGACCGCCGCCGCCGCAGCTCCCCGCCGCCGGTCCGCGCCCTTCCTGCTCATCCCCATCTCGGCCGCTCCATCGGACGGCAGCGGGGGCTCCTTGGCGCACTCCGCGAGGGCCGCCGCGAATGGGTCGGCGGCGGGCCGGGCGTGGGATCGCTTCTTCCGGAAGCTCTCGGAGGAGGAGGATCGGAGGGGGGCGGGAGGGGAGGAGGGGATCGGTTGGACGAGACTTAGGGTTACCATGGAATTTGGGGATCCCCGGGCGCTGCTCCCAGGAGAAGGGCACGGCGGAGGAGGAGGGGCGGGAGGGGGAGCGTGGGCAGTCGGCGGCGAAGCGGATGGATCGGTTCAGCCGGGGGAGCCGCCGGTCACCGGCCTGAGATCCGTCGCCGCGATCCAGCGAGGCGGAGAGCGGAGATCTCAACTCTTTCATCTCTTTGAGCCCAGAGAAAGAGAGCATGAGAGAGAGTAGAGCCTGGGAGTACAAGAAGACGAGAAATGGATTTCTTTACGGACGAAACGGCTTTAGAGTGCGGTTTGTGCTCCAGTGCGCCCGAGAAGTCTTTGTTTAACATGCTTGTCCTACTTTGGCCGTTTGATGTAGAAGTACATGGAGGATCTGCCGGTAGGCACGACTGTTGAAGCGTGTGGCTCAGGTTTACGAGTGGTGAAGGAGGACAGGGGTTGCTCAGCGCGGGGGACGTGACGAGGGAAGGATGGCGACGTGGATGAGTTGGACGGCTTTCCAAGCAGCTTTTATTTTCCGGATAAATTACCGGAGCATCTCTATAATTTTAACCCATTTTTATTTTTATTTTTATATTTAAAAAATATCAAATTAATTATTTTAATTAATGATATATTTTAATATAATTTAATCATTCATTTTATCAATAAATGATGTTAGATATTTTTTTCATTGAACATAAATATTCCTTGTTCATAGATGGATTTGAAGGAGGAACAAAGATAAGGAATAGAATAGAAAAGAAAAGAAGAAGAAGAAGATGGAGAGGAAAAAGAGGAGAAAAAATGGATTACCAATGGAAAGGGATGGAGGTGGAAAAAGCTGCTATGAAGAGCATGGTTTATAGGCGGTTTGGAGAAAAAGAAGGATGAGAAGGTGAAATGGATAAAAAAGAAAGTAAGGAGGTGGAGGAGCTATTATGGACAAGAAAAAATAAATGAAGAGAAAAGAACGGGGAAAGAAATTTTTGCCGCTGAGAAAGGATAATGTAGAGAGGGCCATCTAAAGGGATAAAGCTTATGGGTTGGTTTAGAGGAGAAATAAGATGAAGACAAAGAGAATGAGAAGGAAGGAGAGGAGGGGAGAAGGGTTGTCGGCAAGAAATAGGATGGAGGAGGAGGAAGGGAGGAGAAAAGGATGGGAAGGAAGAAGATGGAAAAGACAAGAATGGATGAAGGTAGAGGAGGCCATCGTGTAGAATGGTTTATGGGCAGCTTGGAGGAAAATGATGCGGAAGAGAAGTGGATGAGAAGGAAGGGAAGAAGAAAAGAGAGGAGAATGGATGGAGAAAAGGGAGGAGAATGGGTGGAGAAAGGAGATGAGAGAGAAAGAGGAAGAAAGAGAGGAGGAGAAATGGGTGAAAAGGAAAGGGAGGAAGAGAAAAGAGAGAAAGAAGGAATAGGAAGTGTCGGGGGTAAAACCCCCCCAGCCGAAGTTCGTGTCAGGAGTGACCCCTCGGGGATTCTACCGGCGTCCAACCCACGGCGGCAGGGAACTTCGTCCGGACTCCTACGAGAGCCAAACTTCGTCTCCGACTCCAACTACAAGAAGGCTTCGTCCGGACTCCTACGGGAGCCGGACTCCGTCCCTGACTTCAGTAGTAGGAAGACCTCGTCCGGACTCCTACGGGAGCCGGACTCCGTCCCCGACTTCAGCAGCAGGAAGACCTCGTCCGAACTCCTACGGGAGCCGGACTCCATCCCCGACTTCAGCGCAGGAAGACCTCATCCGGACTCCTACGGGAGCCAGACTCCGTCCCTGACTTCAGCAGCAGGAAGACCTCGTCCGGACTCCTACAGGAGCCGGACTCCGTCCCTGACTTCAGCGCAGGAAACATCGTCCAGACTCCTACGGGAGCCAGACTCCGTCCCCGACTCCGACTCCAACTATAGGAAGACTTCGTCCGGACTCCTACGGGAGCCGGACTTCGTCTCCGACTCCAACTACAGGAAGGCGTCGTCCGGACTCCTACGGGAGCCGGACTCCGTCCCCGACTTCAGCAGCAGGAAGACCTCGTCCGGACTCCTACGGGAGCCGGACTCCGTCCCCGACTTCAGCGGCAGGAAGACCTCGTCCGGACTCCTACGGGAGCCAGACTCCGTCCTCGACTCCGACTCCAACTACAGGAAGACTTCGTCTAGGCTACTACGGGAGCCGGACTTCGTCTCCGACTCCAACTACAGGAAGGCTTCATCCGGACTCCTATGGGAGCCGGACTCCGTCCCCAACTTCAGCAGCGGGAAGACTTCGTCCAGACTCCTACGGGAGCCGGACTTCATCTCCGGCTCCAACTACAGGAAGGCTTCGTTCGGACTCCTACGGGAGCCGGACTCCATCCTCGACTTCAGCAGCGGGAAACTTCGTCCGGACTCCTACGGGAGCCGGACTTCGTCTCCGACTCCAACTACAGGCAGACCTCGTCCGGACTCCTACGGGAGCCGGACTCCGCCCACAACTTCAATCACAGGTAGGCTTAGTCCGGACTCCTATGGGAGCCGGACTCCGTCTCCAACTTCAACTGCAGGAAGGCTTCGTCTGGATTCCTACGGGAGCCAGACTCCATCCCCGACTTCAGCAGTGGGAAGACTTCGTCCGGACTCCTACGGGAGCCGGACTTCGTCTCCGACTCCAACTACAGGCAGACCTCGTCCGGACTCCTACGGGAGCCAGACTCCGCCCACAACTTCAATCACAGGTAGGCTTAGTCCGGACTCCTACGGGAGCCGGATTCCGTCTCCAACTTCGACTGCAAGAAGACTTCGTCCAGACTCCTACGGGAGCCGACTTTGTCTCCGACTCCAACTACAGGCAGACCTCGTCCGGACTCCTACGGGAGTCGGACTCTGTCTCTAACTTCGACTGCAGGAAGACTTCGTCCGAGCTCATACGGGAGCCGGACTTCGCCTCCAACTCCAGCTACAGTAGGCTTTGTCCGGGCTCCCACGGGAGCCGGACTTCCGTCCTGAACTCCTGCTGAAGGCCTCGGCCGAGATTCTCGATAAATGATCCCCATCTGGGCTTCTGCGGAAATCAGACTTCTACCGAACTTCGGCCGACAAGTCTGGACCCTCTGGCAAGCCGCAGTAATGGCCACGACTCTGCTCTACTCCCTGCGGCGGATCTACGTGGCTCCATCACTCCCTGGCAGGCCGCAGTAACGGCCACGACTCTGCTCACTCCCTGCGCGGATCCTACGCGGCTCCATAACTCCCTGGCAGGCCGCAGTAACGGCCACGATTCTGCTCCACTTCCTGCAATGGATCCTGTGCAGTTTCACCACTCTCTGGCGAGTCGCGACAACGACGCTGCTCCACTCCCCGCAACTGATTCCACGTGGCGAGCCATGGTGACAGCCACGACTCCACCCCATTACTCTTATGATAAATTCTCCTGACCCCGTACGGCCCACGACGAGGCGATCATAACAGTCGCTATCAATCCTTTGCTCCCCCGTCTATAAAAGGGGAACCCCAGATACGTTATTCTCTAAGCTCAAATTCTATCCAAAACTCTGCTAAAATTTTTGTTCGAGCACTCCATTCTTGTTGAGCAGAGAACTGACTTGAGTGCGGAGGTCTTGCCGGAGCAACCCCACCTCCGATTTAGACTTCTTTTGCAGGTCCCGACGGCGACCACGACTCCCTCGACTCTAGCTTCTCCGACGCAGGTGGATTTTTGCACCAACATGATTGGCGCTAGAGGAAGGCTGTGTCTTCGCAGTACCCTTGTTCTTAAAGAGCGCTCAACGGGACCGCCTCCGGTCATCTTTTCCGACGTCTCCTCCTCCTTCCCCACTAGATCCCGCCCGATGCCTTCTCACGAAGCATCCACACGGTGACCCACGGCCTCCGCGGCCAGTTCTCAGGCTCCGGCCTCTCCTCCAATTTTCAGGCCCCACATCCTCCGCAACGGCCGCCGGCATGGAGCGGTCGGACAATCGGCCTCCGAGGATTTCGCCAAGCCATCTCGGAAGAATCCCGCGGGAGCGACCGGCGTATTGGCGGACTTCCCAAGTGCAAAAGATCGAGGAATCCATAACTTTCACCGAAGAAGATGCTCAGGGAGTTCAATTTCCTCATAACGACCGGTTGTAGTTTCCTTGAACATAGCTAATTACGACGTCCGCCGCATTCTTGTCGACAATGAAAGTTCGGCCGATATTTTATTCTACGATGCCTTCTCAAGAATGTCCATCCTTGACGGCCATTTGAGGCCGATTAGCTCCCCTTTGTGGGATTTACCGCGACACTGTCCCGGTGAGGGAGTGATAACTTTGACTGTAGCTGCGGTCGATATCCAAGACAATCCAGGCTCTGGTAAATTTCCTGGTGTGAAGGCGCCGTCAGCCTACAACGCGATCCTCGGCCAGCCTGGCCTCAATGCTCTCCGAGCGTCGTGTCAACCTACCATTTGAAGTTGAAATTCCCTACCAACCAGGGATCGGAGAGGTCAGGGAGACCAAGCCCTGGCCAGACACTGCTACAACATAGCCTTGCAAGAAGCGACCAATCGACCCCTGTCCAGTTGATGGGCTGGATGCCCCGACGACCTCACTGAGGAGAGGGGCGGCCCAATCGAAGATCTGGTTTCGATCCCTTTGAACGACGGAATGCGGAGCATGTGGTGAAGATCGGCTCCAACCTAGGGGAAGAGGTGCGATGCATCTCATCGATTTTCTACGAAAGAATGCGGACGTTTTCGCTTGGGTTCCAGCAGACATGCCGGGGATTGACACGAAGTCATGGAGCACCGCCTGACCGTCGATCCCAAGCATCGACCGACGAAAGAAAATCGAGGTCATGCACCAGAGAGGCAGAAAGCGATAGCCGAGGAAGTGGACAAACTCCTGAAAGCCGGATTCATTAGGAAAGTCAATTATCCTGACTGGATTTCCAACGTTGTCCTAGTCAAAAAGGCAAACGAGCAAGTGGAGGATGTGCATAGACTTCAAAAAGCTGAATAAAGCCTGCCCAAAGGACAGCTACCTCTGTCCAGAATTGATCAACTGGTGGATGCGACCTCGGGCCATGAGCTCCTCACCTTTATGGATGCATTCTCCGGCTATAATCAAATCAGGATGGCTCGAAGATGAAGAAAAGACTGCTTTCATTACTAACCGTGGCTTTACTGTTACAGGGTCATGCCTTTCGACCTCAAAAATGCAGGTGCAACCTACCAACGCTGGTGAACAAAATCTTCAAGGAGCAGATCGGCCGCAATATGGAGGTCTACGTGGACGACATGCTCGTGAAAAGCAAATCTTCCATGAACCACGTCGCCGACCTCGAGGAGACCTTCGGCGCCCTCCGAAAATATAAGATGAAGCTGAACCCACTAAATGTGCTTTCGAAGTGACCTCGGGAAGTTCCTGGGCTTTATGGTATCGGAATGTGGAATCGAAGCCAACCAGAGAAAATTCACGCCATCCAGGGATGGCCGCTCCGAAATCGATAAAAGAGGTTCAGCGCCTTACAGGGAGGGTAGCAGCCCTGAATCGCTTCGTCGCGAGGTCGGCCGAATGGTGCTTACCCTTCTTCCAAACCCTCAAGCGGCCGAAGAACTTCTGTTGGACCCCTGAGTGCCAACAGGCGTTCGAAGAACTAAGGAGCTACCTCGGCTCACCTCCGCTGTTGGCGAAGCCAGAGCCTGGAGAGGAACTATTTTTATACCTGTGGTCTCTCCATGGCTCTCGCGCAGTCCTTGTCAAGGAAGAAGCAAAAGTCCAACGGCCGATCTACTACGTCAGTCGCACGTTAGAGACGTCGAGACCAGATATACTAAATTAGAAAAACTGACTTACGCCCTGTTGATTGCAGTCCCGGAGGCTCCGACCCTACTTTCAAGGCACACCGTAACGCTGCTCACCGACCAACCGATCAAGGCGATTCTACACCGGCGGATGCCTCCGGGAGGATGGCAAATGGCGATCGAGCTCACAGAATTCGACATCAACTATCAACCCAGGCCAGCAGTGAAGGCCAATATTGGCAGATTTCATAGTGGAGTGTACTATCCCGAGGAGGCCGAACCTGAACAGGTGAAATTGACGGCCTGGAGTCCCGACCGAACTCCCCCAAAGAAGAAGCAGATCCCTCTGGTTGCTTTTGGGCCCTCTACGTGGACGGGTCTTCCAACATGTCAGGCAGCGGGCCTGATCTTGATCAGTCCAGAGGGAATCGTCGCGGAGTACGCTCTGCCTTCGAGTTTCCCGCAACAAACAATGGAGCAGAATATGAAGCTCTGATCGCAGGACTGAAGATCGCCAAAGAGCTGGGAGTAGATCGGCTCCAAGTCCATAGCGACTCCCAACTAGTAGTGGGACAAGTCAACAGAAACTACGAAGCACGGGAGGACAGCATGGCTAAGTATCTTGAAAAGGTAAAGGAGCTCGTCCCCGCCTTCAGTAGCTTCAACATCAGCAGATTCGAGGATGGAAAATACCAGGGCCGACCTTCTCTCCAAGCTGGCAACGCTGGCTCCGGCCGAATTGCCCAAGGGTGTTCTCTTTGAAGTTCTAAAGTGCCGAGTACGGAAGAATCGCGGCCCGTGATGGAAATTGACCACGAGCCCAGCTGGATCGACCCACTGATAACATATCTCAGAGACGGGTTCTCCCCCAGGATGCAAAAGAAGCTCGGAAGCTCAGAAATCAAGCCTCCCGATACATCCTTTATGAGGCAAGTTGTACAAGAGATCATACTCTTTGCCCCTTTTAAAATATCTCCGGCCTTCGGAAGCTGACTACGCCTTGTGGAGGTGCATGAAGGAATCTGCGGAAGCCATCTGGGGCTAGATCTTTATCCCACAAGTTGCTCCACCAAGGATATTACTGCCGACGATGCATCATGACTCGATTGAATACGTCAGAAAGTGTGACCGATGTCAGAGATATGCCAACATCCAGAGACAGCCCGCCACCGAGCTTACACCCTTGAGTGCCCATGGCCTTTTGCGCAATGGGGGATGGACATCCTTGGACCCTTTCCCGTGGCATCGGGCAGAGGAAGTTTCTCCTGTAGCAATTGACTACTTCACCAAGTGGGTCGAAGCCGAACCACTGACAAAATCACAGAACTAAAGTCAAGATTTCATCTGGAAGTCAATCGTTACAGGTTCGGTCTGCCAAGAACCCTAATCACTGATAATGGCGCAGTTCGGGGAGCAAGATTCGTCGAATTCTGTGAAGATCTAAACATCTCCCATAACTTCACATCAGTAGCCATCCTCAGCGAACGGCAAACTGAAGTGACCAACAGAACCCTGCTGCAAGGATCAAGACAAGGCTCGAAAAGGCGAAGGAACTTGGGCAGACGAACTTTATCAGTGCTGTGGCGTATCGAACTACCCAAAGACTGCCCACGGGGAGACCCCTTTGCTTAGCCTTCGAACGGAGGCTGTTATCCCAATTGAGCTTAAACTCCCATCGCGCGAGTCGTGGCATTCAACGAACATCACAATTCGCAAGGTCTTAAAGCCAACCTCTGACTTACTGGAAGAAAAGCGGAGGTAGCTCAAGTTCGGATGCAGCTACAGACAGAAAGTCGCCCGCTATTACAATTCTGGGTCAAGAATAAATCTTTAGAGCAGAGATCTAGTGCTTCGACGAGCCGCTGTCTCGCAACCTCAGGATCGAGGGAAGCTCGCCCCCAAACTGGGAAGGTCCGTATGAAGTCAAAGAAGTAGTCCGGCCCGAAACTTATTACCTCAAGGAGCTCGGAGGAGAGACCTCCCGCGACCATGGAGCTCGAAAAACTTACAATATATTACCGATAACTTTATTTTAAATAAAGTTGCATATCTACATGTCTCCTCTTGGCACAAGCCTATATCGACAGGACAGTCAAAAAAACCGTGTCGGAAGTGGGAGGAGAACTTCATCTCGACAAAGTCGAAGGCCCGGTTCTCTTAGACCGGATGGGGGAGAGGCCGCAACGCCCATATGCCCCACAGCCCTGTTGGGACAGGAGGAGAACTCCCCTAATTGAGCAAAGTCAAGGCCCGTTCTCCTTAACCGGATGGGGGGAGGCCGCAACCCTGTCCCCCACAGCCCTGTAGGGACAGGAGAGAACCTCGCCCTAACTTGAGCAAAGTCGAAGGCCCAGTTCTCTTTAGACGGATGGGGGAGAGGCCAGCACACCCTATGTGCCCCAAGCCTCTGTTAGGGAAGAGGAGAACCTCGCCCTACTTGAGCAAAGTCGAGGCCCGTTCTCTTAGACCGGATGGGGGAAGGCCCTGCAATGCCATATGTGCCCCACGCATGTTAGGAACAGGAGGAGAACCTCGTCCTAAATGAGCAAAGTCGAAGGCCCGTTACACCTAGACCGGATGGGGGAAAGGCCCAGCAGCGCCCATATGTGCCCCTACAGCGCGTTAGGACAGGAGGAGAACCTCGTCCTAACCAGAGCTGAAACCTGTTACGACAGAAATAGGGAAGTAACCTCGTCTCCGACACCAATTAAGGACATGTCATTCAAGACAGATGAGAAAAAGGGGACCTTTCCCAGCGGCCCCTTCGCAAGAAGACTTCTCGGACTCCTACGGGAGCCGGACTTCGCCCCAACTCCATTGCAGGAAGACTCTGCCCGGACTCCTACGGGAGCCGACTCCCGCAACCCCACCAAGAGCAGAGGGAAAAAATCCCACTCGAAAAAGAAAAAGGGGAAAGGGGAGAGGAGTTAAAAAGGAAAGCGATGGACTACGTCAGCGATGAATGGAAAACAAACAGATCAAAGATCAGAGAACCTGTCTCAGCAGGATTGGGGTTCTTTCAAAACCCAGCTTTCTCTCAATGAGTCCGAGATAAGACGACTTCCTCAGGGTGACGAGAAGCTCAGACCTCGAGCTTCGAGCCCTAGGGGGGGCCAAACCCGAGCGGCTCCAGCAAATCTGCGGCCATGGACGAAAGGACAGGTTGATGCGACGGCAATCGGGTACCTCCGAACGATGCAAAGGCCGAAAGAAGCTCGGCAAGCGACAATTCAACACATGAGTAAAAGAGGTAGCAGAAAATTTTTCTCATATTATTTATTAAATATGCATTATAGAGCAATTAAGACTGAAGAAGAAGGATAACTGAAAAGGCGAGCTGACGTGGCAACAACCAGTAACCTCCAGACTGATGTCAAAAAAAAAAAAAAGAAAGAAGAAAGAAGAGAAGGAATACAACAATAACAATGGTAAAGGAAAGAAGTTCGATAGGCAGCAATTCGACGTAAAGTGCGGATGAAGTAACAAAATCTCCTTCTTATTTTTCGATTAACAAGATGTACGTTACAAGACCCGGAGGGCCAAAAAAGAAGACATTACTACAAGACTCGAAAGGAATACATCGGAGACCACTTCAAGCTGTCGACTTCTCTTCCCGGTTTCGTCCTTCTCAGCAGTATTTTTCAGTGCGTGTGATAAACCTCTCAGCTCTCGCCCCCCGCCTCGTTCCGCTCCATCGCCGAAACTCCAATCCTAGGGGGAAAAGGATGGGATAGAATTCAGGGGCCAGCAAAGGCAACGGCAGCGGCGACGACGACCTGCATCAAGAAGAATCGGAGGTACCCCGGAGGCCGCGATGAGCCGGAGGCATGTGCCACCACCGTGTGCTCCACGACAACCACCGTCCTAGGTACTCCGGCAAGGTCGGCATGCGCTACTTCCACCGTCCCCGCAACAAATTCTACTGCCCCACCGTTGGCACCGACCGCTTCTGGTCCTTCGGCCCCGACGACATCAAGAATTCCGCCACAGCTTGTGACAACAACTCTGCCTCCTTGACCGGTGTCGCCCCGTTCAGCTACTCCGAAATTCTCGGGGGAACGCCCTCACCGGTTGTCCCCGTTATTAAACCCCTGTTGTTGAAGGAATTCTCCCTCGAGCCCCCTTTAAGGCGACGGAAATCCTCAGTGGCAGATTGACAGCCGGAGAACTCGCAGGCGCTGTTTTCCTCCTCACACTCCTCTTGGTCCATGGCATCCTCTCAAGATTGGCCTCCGGGCGGGGGCCCGGTGGGAGAACCCCTCGGAGAGCTCGGGGGACTGAAAACGGGGGGAGCCGCGGGGATGGCAAAGACTGGTGCGAAGGGCGCTCGGAGTCAAAAAGGGCACCGATGGAGTGGCTGAGTGGTAAACTCTCAGCGGAAGAAAGGTATCGACCCTCAGGCGAAGTGAAGCCCCTGAGGAAAGACGGGGGTTTAAATAAGCAACGGGCCTGGCGCAGTTATGGTGGCAGATATCCCTAGACAACCAGTGCTCGCCATGTGTCCCCACTCACCGCAGCATAGGGCTGACCGTTCGCATACCATTATGCGTGACGCTAGGATCACGCCCTGGGGAGTTCCGAAAGACTCTTCGGATCGCCCTAATCAAAAAAAAGCTCCAGCACATGCGCATTAAATGCCAAGATTTTGGGGCGGTCGTGCAGAATTCAAGAAACGACTTCGGCTGTGAAAATTTTCTGTACTTCTTCGATCGAAACTCGAACTCGGAAGTAGGGGGACTGGTGTTGGGGGTAAAACCCCAGTCGAAATTCGTGTCAGGAGTGACCCCTCGGGGATTCTACGGCGTCCGACCACGGTGGCAGGGAGACTTCGTCCGGACTCCTACGGAGAGCCGGACTTCGTCTCCGACTCCAACTACAGGAAGGCTTCGTCCGGACTCCTACGGGAGCCAGACTCCATCCCCGACTTTAGCAGCAGGAAGACCTCGTCCGGACTCCTACGGGAGCCGGACTCTGTCCCCGACTTCTGCAGCAGGAAGACCTCGTCTGGACTCCTACGGGAGCTGGACTCCGTCCCCGACTTCAGCAGCAGGAAGACCTAGTCCGGACTCCTACGGGAGCCAGACTCCGTCCCCGACTTCAGCGGCAGGAAGATCTCGTCCGGACTCCTACGGGAGCCAGACTCTGTCCCCGACTCCGACTCCAACTACAGGAAGACTTCGTCCGGACTCCTATGGGAGCCGGACTTCGTCTCCGACTCCAACTACAGGAAGGCTTCGTCTGGACTCCTATGGGAGCCGGACTCCATCCCCGACTTCAGCAGCAGGAAGATCTCGTCCGGGACTCCTACGGGAGCCGGACTCCATCCCCGACTTCAGCAGCAGGAAGACCTCGTCCGGACTCCTACGGGAGCCGGACTCCGTCCCCGACTTCAGCGGTAGGAAGACCTCGTCCGGACTCCTACGGGAGCCGGACTCCGTCCCCGACTCCGACTCCAACTACAGGAAGACTTCGTCCGGGCTCCTACGGGAGCCGGACTTCGTCTCCGACTCCAACTACAGGAAGGCTTCGTCCGGACTCCTACGGGAGCCGGACTCCATCCCTGACTTCAGCAGCGGGAAGACTTCGTTCGACTCCTACAGGAGCCGGACTTCATTTCCGGCTCCAACTACAGGAAGGCTTCGTCCGGACTCCTACGGGAGCTGGACTCTGTCCCCGACTTCAGCAGCGGTAAGACTTCGTCCGGACTCCTACGGGAGCCGGACTTCGTCTCCGACTCCAACTACAGGCAGACCTCGTCCGGTCTCCTACGGGAGCCGGACTCCGTCCACAACTTCAATCATAGGTAGGCTTAGTCCGACTCCTACGGGAGCCGGACTCCGTCTCCAACTTTGACTGCAGGAAGGCTTCGTCCGGGACTCCTACGGGAGCCGGACTCCGTCCCGACTTCAGCAGCAGGAAGACTTCGTCTGGACTCCTATGGGAGCTGGACTTCGTCTCCGACTCCAACTACAGGCAGACCTCGTCCGGACTCCTACGGGAGCCGGACTCCGCCCACAACTTCAATCACAGGTAGGCTTAGTCTGGACTCCTACGGGAGCCGGACTCCGTCTCCAACTTCGGACTGCAGGAAGACTTCGTCCGGACTCCTACGGGGAGCGGACTTCATCTCCGACTCCAACTACAGGCAGACCTTGTTCGGATTCCTACGGGAGCCGGACTCCGTCTCCAACTTCGACTGCAGGAAGACTTCATCCGAGCTCATACGGGAGCCGGACTTCGCCTCCAACTCCAGCTACAGGTAGGCTTTGTCCGGGCTCCCACAGGAGCTAGACTTCCGCCCTGAACTCCTGCTGAAGGCCTCGACCGAGATTCCTCGACAATGATCCCATCCGGGCTTCTGCAGAAATCAGACTTCTACCGAACTTCGACCGACAAGTCTGGACCCTCTGGCAGGCCCGCAGTAACGGCCACGACTCTGCTCCACTCCCTGCGGCAGATCCTACGCGGCTCCATCACTCCCTGGTAGGCCGCAGTAACGGCCACGACTCTGCTCCACTCCCTGCGGCGGATCCTACGCGGCTCCATCACTCCCTGGCAGGCCGCAGTAACGGCCACGATTCTGCTCCACTTCCTGCGATGGATCCTGTGCAGTTCCATCACTCTCTGGCGAGTCGCGACAACGGATGCCGCTCCACTCTCCGCAACTGATTCCACGTGGCGAGCCACGGTGACAGCCACAACTCCACCCCATTACTCTTCATGATAAATTCCTCCTGGCTCCGTACGGCCCACGACGAGGCGATCATAAACAGTCGCTATCAATCCTTTGCTCCCCCCGTCTATAAAAGGGGAACCCTAGATACGTTATTCTCTAAGCTCAAAATTCTATCTCAAAACTCTGCTAAAATTTTCGTTCGAGCACTCCATTCTTGTTGAGGCAGAGAACTGACTTGAGCGTCGGAGGGTCTTGCCGGAGCAACCCCACCTCCGGTTTAGACTTCTTTTGTAGGTTCCGGTGGCGACCGCGACTCCCTCGACTCCAGCTTCTCCGACGCAGGCGGATTTTTTGCACCAACAGGAAGAAAGAGGGACATCGACCATAGAGGAGGAAAGAGATGGATATTTTTATCATTTTAAAAAATTTTATTAATGAAGATAGATGGCTGGATTACATCGAAATATATCGATAACTAGAAGAGCTAGTTTGACACTTTTTAAAGTATAAGGGGTGTAAGTGAAATTGAGCTAAAGTAGAGAGGGTGTTTCTATAATTTATCCTTTATTTTTTTAACCGCTTGACCTTGATGGTCTTCACTCATTGAACTAGGTCAGACCATTTATTCTGTTCATCTTGGTCATGCCAGCTCCATAAATCAAAGCTAATGGACCAAAGATTGTTGCAGTAAAACTCATAGTTCAGGTGGGACGGTCTTTGCTCCCACATTATAAAGTATTGTCCACTTCAATTTCTGTCACTATAATACGGTGTCTCACAATTTTGCTTTTTAAAAAGTACCTCATATGGAAAAAAAAATTCCATCCCATATAAGTCAGAGTTCTTCTTGATTTACAACCAATGTGGGACTAATAATGCTCTCCTACCTATATTATAATATAAGTTGTGACTTATAAGATAGCAACAATAAAAAAATAAATAAATTATGGTTGATATAGTTTGACCAAGGAGGAAGGCATATTTGAATGGTTAAACAAGCATACAAGTTGCAAATGTTTTGATAGATCTCTTATCATTTTAATGAAAATTTGCATGATGCGTGAAACTGTGCATAGTAACTTCATTAGCCTTCATGGCTTCTTTTTTCATGCTACGTTGCCTTTGTTGGGTGAAGGTTTCCGTTCATGACATCACTGTTTTGAATGGGGGACCAAGGGTGGTGGAGTGCGAGAGCTTTCCTTCTGTCCTCATGGTCGGAAACATTTAGAACTCGTTTGGTATTTCTCATTTAATGAGGTCAGACACAGAAGTAGCTCCACCGATGTTTCCGCATCAATAGCGGCTCGAACGTAGCTTAGTTGATTTATATGATTTGCCAAGCATTAATGCCGACGAAACTAAAGATCACTCCACATA